>NC_060916.1:15888312-15908312 GCF_021234035.1 Daphnia pulicaria
TAGAAGGAGTTTACCTCCCGCTTAGGGCTGCACGCTCAAGCAACCCGACTCTTGGGAAGGGATCCGATGCACGGTCTCGGCTCGTCTTATCTACGGGCCTGACACCCTCTGTGGGTTGCTCGCCCCGTTCATGGAGACTTGGACGATAGATACCGGACAGACGCGCACGATCCTCCCGAACACCACATTCCTCGGCACCCGCTCAACCGGGCGCGAGGTTCGGTGCTGGGCTCATCCCTGTTCGCTCGCCGCTACTAAGGGAATCCTTGTTAGTTTCTTTTCCTCCGCTTACTGATATGCTTAAGTTCAGCGGGTAGTCTCATCTAAACTGAGGTCAGAATGAATTGTTTGTTTTCAAAAGGAGACAACACTTTATCTAGCTCGGCAGACTTTGGCGTTTTAAAGCCGGGAAAGATTGAATAATTGCCGGTTCAAATTTTTTTTTTTCGAAATAAAGCGAGTCTCTCGTTATTCGCAAAAATTAATTTACGAAAAGTGACAGGGCGTCCTGCGGCTTTTTGTATTGAAACAACGCGTCGTGCGCGAACCAAGCTTGCATAACGAGCGGTTAGAGTGAGTGATAATTCGCGGTGGTCGACACTTCGACACGCCCGGCGCACACACACAACTAAACTCGCGTTGAAGCGGTATATCGCGCACACGCAGCCGACACCTTGTTCGAGAAGATGTGTTTATTTCTAAAATTTTTTTTTGAGTTGGCTCAAAAATTTCCCATCTGTTTTGCCATCGAAAAAGGTTTCTTTTGAATAGAGAGGAAAAAAACAAAACAGGGCGAACCTTCTTTTATTTTTCCCCCTTTTTTGTATTTGAGGCATCGCGGACACTTAAGTCGCGCGGCACCCAGACGTTAGAGATTCGGGAGCTTTTATGCGGTCAGGCCGGGTGAAAAATAAATCTCGCCGCGACCCAACATGCAAAACCAAGACTGAAAAAATCTCTGTTCGTTCATCATTCGACCGACCCTCAGTCAGATGTGGCCCGAGCGAGAAGCTGGGCCGCCATTTACGTTCAAGATTTCGATGCTCCATGTGTTCTGCAGTTCGCATGGATTAGCGCACTTTGCTGCGCTCTTCATCGATCCACGAGCCTAGTGATCCACCGTTCAGGGTCGTATATAAAACGACATATTCGTTTTCTTCTCTCTTTTTCTCCAACCCGCCCAAGCAAATGAATGCGAGGGCGGAGAAAGAAAGCCAGAAAGAAAATGTTCCGATAAACACTCGTACTAGAATTTGGGTTTAGTGTGTTATTGTGATTTTGAATTCTTCCTACTTCATCGAGAGGGCGAAGGGCAAGCTTAAAAAACATTCGGTTTTCAACGGCATAGTGTCGGGCTTTGGAGTGTTAGTCTATACGACGCACACGCACGCAACCACGAGTATCTACGCCCGAAAAGAACGTCCAGAGTAAAGTCTCACACTTTCGTCCCCCACCGAGAATCAAAAAATCCCGAAGACGAAGAGAGAAACAAAAAAAAACAATTTCGATTGGGCGTATCCGCTTTAAACCACCGCGCATCAGAGCGCCTGATACCCGTTCAAAATCTTGATGTTTTTTTTTTTCCGACTCTCCATCCACCGAGTTTTTATTTTTCAAAGTGTTTGATTTAGGGACTAAGACTTTATAAAATCTCCTTTATTGTTCCTTCGGTACTCGCGGCCCAGGCGGGCTATCGTATTCTTCACTCTACTAACGTCAACACTGTGAGCGCCGCTAAAGGTCGAATGAATCTATAGAGACATTCACCATCGAAGCAGGAAGAATTTGCTCACGGCCATAGACCAAATCGAAAGACTTTGTGTTTTTTTTTGAGCCGAGAGGAAAGAAAAATCAATTTGAAAAGGCGAATCCGCTTTAAACCACCGCGCATCAGAGCGCCTGATACCCGTTCAAAATAAATGATTTTCTTCCGTCAACCCACACATAGTTCATACGATGTCTTACGCCGAAAGACTTTTGATGGGGTTTTTTTGTTTTGCAACTTTTAGTTGTTTCGTGCTCAACCAAAGCCATATGCGCAAAACATTTGTCTTGTTCGTTTATGATCCTTCCGCAGGTTCACCTACGGAAACCTTGTTACGACTTTTACTTCCTCTAAAGGATCAAGTTCGACCATCTTTCAGTCTCGCCGTTGGTAGGCACCGCACGGGCAGAGATTGCTCCCCACTCGACGGCACCCCGACAAGCCCGTCCGAAGGCCTCACTAAATCATTCAATCGGTAGTAGCGACGGGCGGTGTGTACAAAGGGCAGGGACGTAATCGACGCGGGCTAGTGACCCGCGCCTACTAGGGATTCCTGGTTCATGGGGATCATTGCAGTCCCCAATCCCAACCACGAAGGAGGTTCAGCGGTTACCCGGTCCTTTCGGACAGGGAGAGTGAAACACGCTGATTCCTTCAGTGTAGCGCGCGTGCGGCCCAGGACATCTAAGGGCATCACAGACCTGTTATTGCTCACTGTCACGCGGCTGGACGCCGCTTGTCCCTCTAAGAAGACTGCGTGACGGACGCGAGAGCAGAAGGTATCGCCGGGGATGACGACGACCGAATAACAATAGAGCCAGCCCCCGCGAGACATTCCCGACAAAGCCCCGCCATACCTCATCCGCCAGGCAACCAACCCGTGAAGGCCGTACACCCGACGAACAAAGCACAACGAAACCAAGCCGAGAGATTGCCTCACTAAAGGAACCAGTCCCACCGAGACCCGAATCGCCGCCACCTGATCCCGACGCCTCCGTACTCCCTTCGGTTTCAATTGATAAAACCCGTCACCTATTTAGCAGGCTAGAGTCTCGTTCGTTATCGGAATTAACCAGACAAATCGCTCCACCAACTAAGAACGGCCATGCACCACCACCCACCGAATCAAGAAAGAGCTCTCAATCTGTCAATCCTTCCAGTGTCCGGGCCTGGTGAGGTTTCCCGTGTTGAGTCAAATTAAGCCGCAGGCTCCACTCCTGGTGGTGCCCTTCCGTCAATTCCTTTAAGTTTCAGCTTTGCAACCATACTTCCCCCGGAACCCAAAGACTTTGGTTTCCCGGAAGCTGCCCGTCGAGTCATTGGAGTAACTCCGACGGATTGCTGGTTGGCATCGTTTATGGTTAGAACTAGGGCGGTATCTGATCGCCTTCGAACCTCTAACTTTCGTTCTTGATCAAGGAAAACATTCTTGGCAAATGCCTTCGCTGTTGTTCGTCTTGCGGCGGTCCAAGAATTTCACCTCTGTCGCCGCAGTACGAATGCCCCCGTCCGTCTCTATTGACCATTACCTCGGGTCCAAAAGTAAAAGACCAGCAAAATCGGACCGAGGTCCTATTCCATCATTCCATGCTGCGATATTCAGGCGTTGGGATACACCTGCTTTGAGCACTCTAATTTGTTCAAAGTAAACGTTGCCGGCCGCCCGAGACACCCGGTGAAGGGCACCCCGAACGATTGACTGGGTGGAGCGAATCGAGTCAACTACGACCAAAATTTAAAAAAGAACCCGAAAGAACTTTCCAACTCTGGCCGCAGATACAACAACGACGCACCGACCACCACTCCGGCGATGTTGTCCGACCGTGAAGAGAGTCGGGCTTTGACACCCGGGCTCCCAGAGCGTGAAACGCAACACCCTTGATTCAGAGCGGCGCCGCCCGGCCGAAGACAGACATCCGACTACGAGCTTTTTAACCGCAACAACTTTAATATACGCTATTGGAGCTGGAGTTACCGCGGCTGCTGGCACCAGACTTGCCCTCCAATGGTTCCTCGTTAAAGGATTTAAAGTGTACTCATTCCAATCACGGGGCCTCGGAAGAGTCCCGTATCGTTATTTTTCGTCACTACCTCCCCGTGCCGGGAGTGGGTAATTTGCGCGCCTGCTGCCTTCCTTGGATGTGGTAGCCGTTTCTCAGGCTCCCTCTCCGGAATCGAACCCCGATTCCCCGTTACCCGTTGCAACCATGGTAGGCGCGTAACCTACCATCGACAGTTGATAAGGCAGACATTTGAAAGATACGTCGCCGGCGCGAAGGCCGTGCGATCGGCGTGAAGTTATCCAGAGTCACCAAAATTGGTACGGTGCGCGAGCCCGAAAGCCCGGCCCCGACTGGTTTTGATCTAATAAAAGCACCTCTTCTGCGAGCCCGAAAGCCCGCAGTCGAGGCTCGAGTGCATGTATTAGCTCTAGAATTACCACAGTTATCCAAGTAGGATGGAGTGGATCTAAGGAACCATAACTGATTTATTGAGCCATTCGCGGTTTCGCCGTCTAGCGGCTTGTACTTAGACATGCATGGCTTAATCTTTGAGACAAGCATATGCTACTGGCAGGATCAACCAGGTATTTCGTGTATGTTTGTTTGATATGCATCCGGCGAGTTGCGGGTTTTTATTTCGCCCACGCATCACCAAACACACACCAAATCAACACGTTTTTCGTTTTTTTTCTTTTTCTTCGGAAACTAAAATTTTTGATCGCAACGCCTGGCGTGTCACAGCGAGTCCCAGTGAAGAGAAACACCGATCCGATCCGTTTGTTGGATTTTTTTCATTTCAATTTCCAAAGTCAAAGACCATTCAACGGTCTATGAGCCCAAAGTGAATCGGATTCATTCGACCGGTCTTGATATATTCATCAACTTTTTTTCCCGTATTACGGTTTTCGACGGTCATATGTGGCGTGCTGTATGCTCATAAGTCAAGCCTGCTTTACTAAGCTGACAAGCATACATCTTTTAAATTTTTGTGGGCTCAGAGTTTTATTTTTATTTTTCCACCGCCGAGGCACACTCTCGCATCACCCCGCACGACACACACACACACACACACCTCACCGCTCAACGGTCACACGAGGCAGAATTTTCCGCAAAGACTTTCGAAGAGAAAGAGAAAACTCGGAACAACCGCGGTCAGAGGCCAGCATAGAGGCATCGTATAGAAAGTCATGGGCGGAAAAAAACAAATCATTTCAAGTCGAGACAAGCAACCAGACTACCCCTATAAAAGTGCGCAATTCTTTAAGAGTTCACCGAAGAATGACCGAGATCAAGTATGCACGAAACGAACATATTCCAAGGGCAGCTGAATAAGCGATTCTGCGCCGAAGCGCGAGAAAAGCAAGCGGTACACCGATGGGGATCGTTTTTTTTATCGTGTTAGATTCGTTGTTGTCAAGCAAGGATTCTCAAAATGTTTTTTGCATTGCACCCAAGTTTCGTACTGATTACTTGTCGCAGACCGGTGACTGTCAAAAAAAAATTTTTTACGTTTTTTCTTGAGAGGTCACTGCCTACACACAACTCCGGGCGGGCCGTACACTCACAGCCGTTTGAATTCTCCCTTCGTGTGTCATGGCCATAACTGAGCGTACATCTTACCGGGCGCCGAGTTGATCTGGCTTGTTCGATGAACGTTCGGGATACGTACAATCGATATAGCTCCAACCGTAACTCGTTTGTAATTACGCCGGCCATACTCAGCGGGCGCTCAGCTCAGCTCTCGATATCTTCCGTCGAAGGGAAGTTCGTAGTAAAAGAGAGTCAGAGTCGACGCCACATTTTGCGGTCCTCGCATCTCATCCGATTTTTGAATTTTATAGATTTGCCATCACTTCCACCCAATTCTCTCGTATATTTCAATCTCTTGACTTTGTCCGACCGGGCCGTCTTCGCCCCCCTTCAACTCCGTCCATCTCCACTTCTGTGTTCCACACAACGAGCTTCCGTCAAACGGCAAAATGTGAAATATGCGCACGCCGCACGAAATAATTTGAAAGCGTTCTGTTTGGTGGCTTTTTTATTTTTATCTCTCGGCTCACACACACACACACACATTTCCGCCTGAACGGTAATTTTTTTTGATACGGTGTCAAAAAGTGAAAAGACGCGCACCATTTTCTTTTCTCTTCCGTATCGTCGCTGACGGTAAACGCTGATGGTTATGATGCCGTAAGTTTGGAAGAAAGAATCTTTCCCGTCTTGTCTTGTTACGGTAAAATAACAAAGAACAAGCGTCCGATTTCTCTCACAGACGGCCACAGACAAACCACACGTGCCGAAGAAACGAAACGTCCGAAACCAAAAAAATGTTTGACGCGCGCACCTCTTCTGAACTTTTCGACCAAGAGTCGTTGGATCGAGTGACGAGCTTCTCAGCTGTCGCACCAATCGGTGAAGCGGGCGTTTGAATTCCCGTCCACATCGCGGTTCGGATATATTTTTACATATACCGACCATCGGAAATTTCGAAAACGGTTTTACCGAAGGAATGATATTTCACACACCGACAGCTCATCGAGTTCGTCTCCGTTCAACGGTTTTTTTTTTTTAAGACTTTTTGATCGCATGGGGCTAAACTGGTTAGAGCAAAGCCGCGATCCAAGCAGTGAAAAAAAAACAAAGACAGTGCAAGCGCGATCGAACGGAATCGAAACTAAAATCATGTGAAGTGGCGGGCGGAAAGGAGCTCAGCTACGGTGGAAATGAAACTACAACTAACGCCGAACCGGACAACTTCCCATTCTGCGTCTTCGTTTCATTTCCCAAAGCTCCCCGTCGATACCAAAGTTTTTGCGTCGAAGCTACTAAAGAAATTTCGCGCTTTCCTTTTCGCCTCTTTCGCCTTCCCTTCGATATCTATCCAACCACCGGCTTCGACTTTATTTCTTTCACCCGTCTATTCGCCCGATAGTCGACGGTCGGCCATTCTTTGGTATCGGCCAGGCGGACTAACAAGAAGTAAGACTCGTTTGAAAAATTTGGACCGGGCTTTACAATCGCTGCTTGTCGTAATGTCGCAAATTTGAAAAAAATTTTCAATTCGAGAAACCAAACTATTCGACACTTCGAAAATTTTTGGGACTCTGAAAATTTTTCCGAGTTTAGGAATCGAGACCTCTTCTATACTAAGGAAAACCACTAATGTTCCGCCGCATAATGTCTCCGTTTTCCGGCTCATTTTTAGCGATTGGACGGGGACATTGCCCCATCCAACCGCCAGCCGACTTTCAGGAACCGTCGTTTTCAAAGTTGGGACTTAGAAAATTTTCGACGAGTGGGAATTTTTTACGGTCGCAAGTCATCACGACACGCCCGACCAACCCATTTGAGAGCCGCCACGCCTCGACGGTGTGACGGCTTTTTTTCGAATCGACGGGTCTCGCTCACTCCTCTCTCGCGCCGACCAGAGGCCGGGCGAGAGAGTCGTTGCCAAACACCGTCGTCGGAAATGGGAGAATTTGAGTGGGAATTTTTTACGGTCGCGAGTCATCACGACACGCCCGACCAACCCACTTGAGAGCCGCCACGCCTCGACGGTGTGACGGCTTCTCTTTTCGAATCGACGGGTCTCGCTCACTCCTCTCTCGCGCCGACCAGTGGCCGGGCGAGAGAGTCGTTGCCAAACACCGTCGTCGGAAATCGAGAAATTTTCATTTCCATTTCCATTTTTTTTCATCGGCCTTTATACGTCCAAGTCCCGCCAACCACGTCACTACCACGTCGTCGGGACTTAGAAAAATTTTTCAATTTTTCGGACTTAGAAAATTTTTCAACTTTCTTTTTTTCGACAACCTCTTCCCTATATAGGAAAGTAGTGGATGTTCCGGGCAGTAACTGTACGAAAAAGTCGATTTCCGAATTTTTGCCGGACATTCACCTGAGCTCAGGCCGGGCCGCCCGCTCAACTGCCGCCCGGTCACCACCAAAAACCGGTCTTGGAAATTTTAGGACTTAGAAAATTTTTCAACTTTTTCTTTCTCGACAACCTCTTCCCTATATGTGAAATATCGGTGAGCTCGGCGATACTTCGCTGGGATTTCTCCCAGTTTGTTCGGCCGGACCTAGAGCTATCGATCGCTCAATCGGTACTTACTTTCTAATCTCGATCGGGAGAAGTAAGTCTTGCTTCGGCTGAAGAATGGGTGAATTCTCGTACAGGCCTGCAAAGACAAATCAGACTAAGTTAGTTACTTCGGCACTAACTCAGAATAGACGAGCGGTTCCAACTGCTCGCAGAGTCGACTGCAAGTTGGCCGGGAGTAGAGGTGGGTTAGTCCCGGGATGGGGCCGTTCGACGGTTGGTCGTACTAGGCGCCCGAGAAGGAGAGCGAGTGCCGTGCTACTCGAAGGCACAGCAAGGCGTGTGCTCCTTCCAGTCAGTCCTTCGGATGTGTCCGAGTCCCGACACTTAGAATGCCCGTAATCGAGAGCGATTCTAAGTCCCAACTTTACAAGTTGTTTTACAAAGGCTGGCCTCTCGACTGAGGCTGGCAACCTGAACAGTGTTCAATACAACGGCGCTTCGAGGCCGAGGGGGTGACTCTAAGACTCTAGTAAGAAGATCAATAAAGAGATGCTTACTGTTTGAGTGCTTGTGAATGAGTGATTTATTAGCCCGCATTGGCGCTGTGAAGTAAACTATAATTACAGGCATGGTAATAACAACATTGTCAAATTATAACATTTAATTAATGCGGACTATAGGAGGCGCGAGTCTCGCCCTTTATCTTCTTCGCGGCGGGCCCACTTGGAATGGGTAGCCTCGGGGCGACACGTGTCTTGCCTCTTTATCGTCTTCGCGGCTGGCCCGTTTGGGGTGGGTAGCCTCTGGGTTTCTCGAGTAATGGATTTACTTCTAAGTCCATTCTCTCTAATTTCTTCTAAGTCCCAATGGATAAAATCCGCACGCGCTTCTTCTTCTACGCTGCAATCTTCCGGCCATCCTGGGACTACGGATGCCATCCGCCGGAGTGCTCTTTATCTCTCCGGCTATTTTACTCCAGTCTGGCCATCCAGCTTTGCTGAATGTACTACACCAGACTCTCTACTACTCCGACTATCTTACCGAGTTGATAGTTATTTGCTACCCCGGTCTGCTCTCTTGCCCCGGGGTAGTATTTCGATTGAATCGTCGAAATATTTCTAAGTCCATACTTTAAGAAATTTTATAAACAGGGGTGCCTTCCCTACATAGGAAAGTAGCTAATGTTCCGCCGCATAATGTCTTGGTTTGACGGCCCATTTTAAGAGAAAGGCCGGGCACATGGGCTTGACCTGCCGTCCGACGGTTTCCGAGGACCGTCGATTTGTGTCGGTGTTTACATGCATTATTCGGCGGGGCTTGTAGCTGTTTTATCCGTCCAGCACCTCGCGCTGGTCCGGATCAACCCCTGTCGCATTCTTAGCAGCGGGCTTCGGTCTCCACGCTGCCTGCGCTCGGTCGCGTCTTCGTACTTCAGCTCTGAGCTGCTTGGGTGTTAGATCTTCGTCATCTATCCACTCTATCGGGTTAGACCTTTCGAGGTCGGCCGACGCCGGTAAGTTTACCACCGGCATCTTCGGTTGACCGTGTCGTGGTCTTACTCCCGTGGCCGGTGCCACATCCGACGGACGATTCGTGTCTCCACCGTCCACACCCGAGGCACTCGTTGTCTCTCGCGGCTGTGCCCCATGTGGCCGGCGACTCGTAGCCTTATCACCGTTGCCCGGACGTTTCCCAGTTACTCCGTCAAATGCCGAGGCAATCGTTACCTCTCGTGGCTGTGCCACATGTGGCCGGCAATCCGTAGCCTCATCGCCGAGGGCCGTGGTATTCCACACTCCCCCCATGTAAGTTCTCTTACATACTTGCCCAGATGAGGTTACGTGATCTCCAAATCTGCTCGGGTTCTTGGCAAAGTCTGCGTCGATGATACCTGGTTCTACTTCGAGAGGGTACAAGTTCTGGACAGGTCTATTTACGATTGACGTTTTGCCCTTTGAGTCGACCATGACTAGCTTGACTTTCCGGACTAAGTGATCTCGACCCTTGATGAGTTCGATCACTCGCCCAATGTTCCAATTGATTCGCTTGACGTAGTCCACGTGGATCAAGACTACTTGTCCTAGCTTGACCGACTTCGACGGTATTTGCTCTTGATGGAATCTATTTAGATCCTTCAGATAGGTTGGGACGAATTCTGTCCACCAGTCTGCCACTAGCTTTCGTCTAGCGGCTTCTCTGTTCGTGAGAAACAAGGAGTCTGCGCCGAGCAGTTCTTCCTCTTCCGGAGGTTCGGTGTCGAACTTGTTTACAAAGCCTCCTTTGATTAACTGGTTCGGAGTTAGAGCCGTTTCGTCGCCAGCGATATATCCCAACGGACGGTTGTTTACGATGTCACTGATCTCTGTGATCACCGTATGGAACATGTCGAAGTCCATCTGCTTCGGGTTAAAGGTCTTATGCAACGCTTGCTTCACGGTCTTTATCATGCGTTCCCAGAAGCCACCCCACCAGGGAGCTACACTCGCTGAGAACCGCCAAGAGATGTTTCTATTGGCCATGAAGTCGTAGACTGTCTTGCATTGCCAGAGTCTTCTGAGGTATCTTGCCGTACTATCGAATTCCAGCGCGTTGTCTGAATAGACTGTTCTTGGCGCGTATTTCAACGCGCAGAACCGACGGAAAGCGTTAATGAACGCCGCCGCACTTTTTCCTCTAGTTACCTCTAGGTGAACGGCTCTTGTCGTGGCACAAGTGAACATAACTATGTACACTTTGACTATCTGTCTCCCGTCAATCGCAAACTTGGGTTGTTTCTTTTCTTTCTTTTTCTTTTTCTTTTTCTTGTCGAGGGCACCGACTCTCTCCGGTACCAACTCTTCATCCGATTCGTCGGATGATTCTGATTCCTCTTCGGGGACTCCTGGCTCAGTCCTTGGCTGGACTATCACCGCTTTACTCGGTTCGTTTACTAGTACATTGTACGGACCGGCCATGTCGATGCCGGTGACTGAAAAGGGATCGGATATTTTCAGCCGTTCAATTGGCAAGTGAGCTGGCTTTTCGCTGAAGGCTGTTGCGTTGACCTTCTGACATCTCACGCATCGGTTGAGGATGTCTTTTATCACCTGACAGTGTTTGGGCAGCCAGAATTCGCTTCTGACTTCCATGGTCATGGCGTTCATTCCCATGTGCCCGACCCTCCTATGCAGCTTGCGTAGCAAGACTGTGGTTATATAGTGATCGGGCGGGAGTAAGATCAATGCATCGAGATGATATCTTGCCAACAGTACCTGGGCTCGTCCCCTGCACCTGATAATTCGATTCGTCGTGTCGAACACCGGTCTCAACTTTCTGAACATCTTGTCTCTCGGGACTTTCCCCCGCTCGATTCTATCGTAATCCTCGGGGTATGACTCCATCTGTGCGTGTCTTATCAAGGCGTATCGTGCCGTGAGTAGCTTCTCATATGTGAGTCGCTTGAATGAAACCTGGCATCTCGATCCCGGTTTTTTTAACTTGATTTCCTTCAAGTCAACCATGTCAAACAGGACTTGCTCGATAATGAGGGAAGGCCGGTACATTTTACCTTTAAAGCCGTCCACTGCTCTTTGGATCATAGCCTGAGCTCTGACCATTTTATCCCAGTCGCTGTACTCTTTGCGCCAGTCTGGGTGTTTCGGACGGACCATATCCGTTTGAATGAGGTTTGCCTTGATTTCGATCGGCTTATACTTGTCATACTCCGGGAGCCATTCGGGGCCCTTCCACCAGTTCGATCTCTGGATTTCCTTTGCTGAGCCTCCCCTTGAGAGGAGATCAGCCGGGTTCTGAGTCCCTTCGCAGAAGTGGATTTCTGCGCCGAATTCTCTGATCTTCGAGACTCGGTTTTGTACCCAGATTTCTGGGGTTTTGTTGGTGGCCGTGATCCAACATGTCGCTATCTGAGAATCGGTCCAGATGTGCGCTTTGTGTTCAACCCGATGTTGGTCTCGTATATACTTGCCAAGTATAGACGCCATCAGGTTACTCAGCAGTTCGAGCCGAGGGATGGTCATTGCCTTTTTTGGTAACGGAGCCACCTTTGATTTTGCTGCTATGAGGGCGATCGTCGTCCCTTGCACTTCGTATGCTACGGCCCCATATCCTACCTCGCTGGCATCGCAGAAGATGTGGAGTTCGCTAGGCTCCTTAACCTCTATGCCCGTCCAGCGAGGAATCCGTATGAGCTGTAGGTCTTCGAGACCTTTGATGAACTCCTCCCAATTCTCATTGGTGCAACTGTTCACTATCTGATCCCATTTGCCGTTGGCTAACCATGAGATCTGCATCGCCCGTTTCGCGGACAATATCGCCGGGTTCACGAAGCCCAACGGGTCGTATAGCGTTAGCGCTAGGCTAAACAGCTGTCGCTTGGTAAGCCCTTCTCCTAGCCTTCGTGCCTCGGATATTATTTTATCGGCGTTGAATTTGAACTGGTCGGTTACTGGGTCCCAAAGGATTCCCAGAGCCTTTTTGTCCGCATGTTCGAACACCTCATCTATTCCCAATTTCGATGGTCGGGAGGAGAATTCGAACTCCCCCCGTAGTAAGTTTGTTAGCTCGGCCGAATTCGTCGACCACTTACAGAGTTTCATCTTGATCTCCCCCAAGATTCGACTTATCAGCCTTATCTCTTCGGCAGCTTGTTCGGGAGTTTCGGCTCCCCCCATCCAGTCGTCGACATAGATTTGGTTAAGAGTCCTGGCTGTGATGCCTGGGTACTCTGTTTCGTACTTCTGCAGGTGCCAGGTTAGAACGGCCCTGAGTATAAATGGGCTCGATGCGAGTCCAAAGGTGAGTCTCTTCCATGCGTAGACCACCACCTTGGGTATGGCAGCTTCGGGGTCTTCGACCCAAAGAAACCTCACGATTTGCTCGTGGTCTTTGTGGATTTTGATTTGCAAAAACGCCTTCTCGATGTCGGCCGTCCACGCTATGCAATATCGCCTAAACCTCATTAGAATCCCCATGATGTCTGGGTTTAGGTTTGGTCCTATCTCAAGATTGGCGTTGAAACTGCGCCGGTTCTTGTGATGGACCGATCCATCAAAGACTGGTCGTATCTTTGTGGTTTCCGCGTCTTCTCGCTCGACCGGTCTGTTCGGCAAAAATGCCATTGGCCCATCGTAGTTCGGGTCAGCTATTTCGATGAATCCTTCCCGTAAGTAGGACATCATTACTTCGTGATATCGTATTCGCTTCTCTTTAGTGAAGGAGTCGCTTTTCCACAGATTTTCGAATCTTATGTCGGCTATGGATCTACATGAGTCGTAGTCCGGTCGCTCTTGGGTGAAGGGATACCGTACGACGGCTCGCCCTTCTTCATCGGCTTCGATGCTAGCTATGTAAGCTTGGATGAATTCGACATCCGTTAGTTCCTTATTTGGGATACCTAAACTTTCAAGGCTCCAGAAGGCCGCAAAGTGTTTGTCGACACTTGAGATCTCGTGCTCTTCGGGCACGATCTCTACTTTGGCCACGCACGCTACTGTCTCGTATCCCGGGTCTCCTAAGGAGCCCGATATCGTCCAACCGAAGATAGTGTTATGCGCCACTATTTTCCGGTGCCTGCGCGGTGCTTCCAGTAACATGAATTCGTACATGTTACTGTTTCCAATTAGGATGTCAATCGTCTTGACTTGAGACGGTCTTCTGTGCCTCGGGTCGGCCAAGGTTTCGCCTTCTTTGAGCAACCTCTCACCAAGCTTCGTCTCGGTGTATGGTGTGAGTGTTTGAATGTGGTCCCGGACAATGAATTTTTCCGTTACTGTTCTCGATATGCCGGCTATCGTGACTTGAACAATATCGCAGTACTCGTCGATGGGTGTGTGAGACCCAAATGTCAAGACTCTGATACGTTGCCTGCCAATGACCTTTGCATTTAGCTTCCGTACTAGGGCTGCTGTGATAAATGAATTACCGCAACCGCTGTCGAATATTCCGAACAGTGGGACCCATTCTTCTATTCCTTGTGTCTTTTCTGCTTTGGCTTTCGCTCCAAAGTTCAGTAACACTCCGGCGGAAATTTTTTCCTTGCCGTTGGGTTCTATTACCCCTATATTCGACTGCTCATTGACCGATCGTTCCGCTGACGGTGTCCTCGATGGCGTTGGTGATGGCGGTCGCATGAATGGTTTGCCCGATCGAGGCTTACTTGGAGATTTGCTGGCGGTTCTCGGTACCGGCCTGCCTTTTGTTCTCTCCCGACTTTCTCTCTCGTGCGGGCATAGGACCGACGCATGCGAGGTGGAGTAACAGTGCCGACATGCTCTTCTCTCCGAACAATCCACGTATCTGTGGCCTTGACCAAAACATCTGAAGCATCTGTCCGCGTCCATCACTACTTTCCGCCTTTCGGCCGCGTTTCCGAACGTGCAGTCGCGCGCAGCGTGTGCTTCGCTTTTGCATATTACGCAGGCAAGCCTCGTCGGGGTCTTGTCTCTGAACTTGATTGTTTTTGTGGCTACGCTCGCTGCGTTGGCCTGAGTTGTCTGGGTATAGTCGACCCGTCTCGACGCTTCTTCCGATGATTTAATTCGGATCAACCTATCGAGTTGATGCAGGACCTGGTCTAAGGTCGGTGCTCTTTCTGGCCCCCAATCCATTCTCCATTTCTCTGTTATCACTCCTGGTAGGGAGTTCAAGATTTCCTTAGCCGTGTGCGAATCGAATGTCGCCGGCTGTACGCCTTGGATCAGGAGGCCTTGCCTTTGATTACATATCTCGATATGTTTTTCTCGCAACTGAGCGGACGTCGGGTTCGCTCCCACCGGTTTGCTTGCCGCTTCTCGTAGCTTGGCTTCTCTTTCTCCTATGGCCTGATTCGGGTCGCCAAACCTATCAGCCAGTACTTGGAGAATGGTATTATAAGTTTCCGCCGTGAACGTGAAACTCGCCGTCGCATTGGCGGCTTCGCCTTCGAGAGCCTGCTCCAACATTTGGCTTTTCTCGGTGGCTGTGTATATCGGGTTGTTGTCGTACGTATTCCACGTCTGTCGCCAACCGTGATATTTCAGTACCTCCCCCGCAAACTTGGGCGGTGATAACCGTACCTTAGCCGTCTGTACAGGCATCGGCGCCTGTACTGGGGCAATGCCCAGTCTTTCTGCTTCTACTCTGCGTTGCTGCAGTCGTAGTTCGGCTTTTTCTGCTGTTGTCAGCATGGGCATTAAGTTTTCTACTGCCGTTTTGTAATACGTATAGGTCGTCATGAACGCAATTCTTTCGTGTTGTCTGGCATCGTCAGACCTTGCACGACCGTACTGGGCATAAGCCTGTGTTAGCTCTTCCCTGAGCTGCTCGAGCTCTTGCGTCAATTCTCGTTTGACGTCGTCTGGCGCTTGCGGTGGGACGTATGGTCTACCTGCCGCATGATACGGAGGTGCCGGTCCCGCTGGCGCTGGCGCCGGTGCCGGTGCCGGGGCTGGTGCCGGGGCGGGTGCCGGGGCCGGAGCCGGGGCTGGTGCCGGGGCTGGCGCCGGAGCCGGAGCCGGGGCTGGTGCCGGGGCTGCTGCTGGGCCAAATGCCGGTCTTTGTACGCTTGCCGTAAAGGCACTGCGGTATGATGGGGGAGGCTGACTATATGCCGTTCCTCCCCTTGACGTCGGTCGTCCTACCGTCGGCTCGTTCTCTTCACTTGCCTCTTCCTCTGAGTCGTCCCAGAGTGATCTGCTAGTGTTTCGCTGCTGCCGGGTTCTCCCGGTCTCCGGCTGTTGGCTTTGAGCCCCTTGCCGAGACCTTCTACCCTCTGGCTGCTGGCTTTGAGCCGGCGGTTGTTGGGCTCTATAAATCGTCCTTAGCCTGGTGTCTAGCCTTGACATCCTTACTTTGAGTTCTACTATGGCCTGACCCACCTCTTCTGAGTGTTGGCCCAGTGACTGCGCCAGGCCGTTCGTGATTTCCTCGCCCTGGGCTTCGACCAGGCGTCTTAACTCTACTCTCAGTTGTGTGTCGTCGAACTCTGCAATTCCTGTCTGTCTTAGTTCGTTCAGGCTATTTTGGAGCTGCCCTACTGCTCGTTCAATATGCTCGACCATTCGGGTCTGCAGGGCCTCTGTCGCATTCCTCTGCGTCAGCATCGTTGCTGCGATGTTTGCTTCTATAGCCGCGATTCGTGCGGTTGTGTCTGTGGCTATTGAGCTCCTGAGGCCCATTACAGTCGTTCTTATCGTCGGCACTTCTGTGTTGAGTCTTTTGATTTGCTCTTTATGACCGTCTAGTCTGCTGACTGTCTCGGCTACCTTTGCGTCTGTCTTCGTCAGTCGCCCAGTGATTTCTGTTATTTCACCGTTAAACCTCGCGAACTCTTCTCTCATCCATTCGGATAGAGTCTTACGATCTGGGGTAACTCCGAACCCATCTAGATTCGGCGGCGGTATTTCCGGCGAAGGCTGGGCGCCTGCCTGTCTTTGAACATCGTCTACCGTTAGCCCATTTCTCGGTGACTGGGGTTCATCGGGCCCCTCTATGTTTATGATTTTCGGAGAGCCGCTTAGGTTTCGGTCTGAGGCCCTACTCGATGGCCTACTCCTTGGTGCATTGAGCGTACCGTCCGGATTTTTCCTTGGGGCTCGTCTGGATTTCGCTCCAGTCTCGGGTTCGCTTTCCGCTAACCCTAATACCCGTCTCATGGCTATATCACACTCTGCTTCTAACTGATCCGGGTCTAGTAATAAAGCTTTGTTGACTTTCGGAAGTGCTAGCCGGTTAGGGGTATCGTCTTTGCTCCCCTTCCGTTTCGATCGTTTCTTATCGGAATGCAACATTTATTCGAAATGAGAAGACAGACACAATTTTTTAATTTCTACAAGTGTTTATTATCGATAACCACAGGTTTTTACAATTTTTCAGACGGCTATTGCGCCGCTTTTGGGAGGGTGCTGAGAGCTGCCGCCTTGAGCGCCTCCTCCTCGTCTTCGGCTGTGAGCTGTAGTCCTGGATCTGATTCGTCACCTGAGTCGATCCGTTGGCCCGATCGTCTCGAGACCGGGCGTGGCTGCAGCTCTTCTGCCGATACCGGGGCTCGGGCCGGTTCCTTTAGGAGTTCGTCCTCCTTTTCGCTAGGCAACTCCTCCAAGTCCTCCCCGTAGAGTTTTTTGGCTGCGTCAGCTAGATTTACCTCGCCTTCTGCCGCCGATCGAAGACCCTTTCGCCGGGCCGATGCTTTCGCTGCTGCCTCCACCAACTCCTTTGACGGAGGGTTAAACAGTGATTTTCTCCCGGGTTTTAAGGCTTTCACCTGTTTGACTCCCGCGAGTGACCCGTCAGACTTGTCCAAAATGACCTTTACTGAGTTCGTGGTGGCTTCCGCTATTAGCTTGTCTATGTCTATAGCGGGTGCTTTCGTCCCGGACTTCGGCCGGGCCGCCCCCTTGCCTTTCGTTAGCTTGGGGCTAATGGGGCTAAGCAGTGCCGGGGTTTTCAGAGCCTCGACGTTCACTCCTTTCGAAGCGAGCGTCTTACCCTTATTCGCCGCCGTACGCTTTGGCGTCGCTTTCTTCCGACCCTGGCTCGTCGAGGCCTTTGGTGTCGGTGCCTGGCTCGTCGAGGCCACTGGCTGCAGAGTTTGTGCCTGGCTCGTCGCGGCCGAAGGCTGTGGAGTTTCTGCCTGACCCAGGTGCTTAGCCAGCACTGCCTGAATCTCAGAGGTTACCGGGTCGTTTGCCGTACCCGGGAGGACGAATTTCCCTGTGGCCAAAGCCGACCACAGTTTGGCCAAAGCGTCTCCTGGAAGGACCGGGTCTCCGTCTGGTGTGACAAACGGGACCTCGACCGTGGCAACCAAGTTGCTTTGGTCAGCTTCTGGGTTAACCCTACGGCGTTTAGTGCGCTCGTACGCCAGTCGCTTTTCCGTCACTTCCTTCTCTAACAGGCGAAGCTTTGCCTCTTCAATTGCGTCCCTCTTTCTCTTTTTGGCCGCGCGAACCTCGTGTCGAAGAGCGTTCTGCGCTTCTTTTTCCCTCCGAATTTGAGCTTCGTCCTCGTCGAACTTGGCTCGCTCTTCGGGAGTCAAGAATGCCAAGGCTTCTCTCTCCAACTTCTCCGCTTTAGCGATCTCCCACTTGTTTTTAGGCTTTGCCGTCTGCAAAGCCAAGGGTGGAGTTGCCCCTGTGAGTTCGTAGAACTCAATCGGAAACAGGACCTCGAGAAGCTTCCAGCCCTGTCTCTTTGCGTCCTTGATTTTCCCTTTGCTATCGTCGGTCACGAGCTTTGTAGCGTACGCCTTGATGTTGGCGATAGATTCGTTAAGCTCCCTGGGTGGGTCGGCCACGAATACCTTGGCTTGGGCGTCTTTGCTCGTGAATTTCGACACTGCAAATAAACAGAAAGAGATTAGTTTTCGTCAACTTTAGGTCCGTATTAACCAGATTTCAGGACCGTCTTTCACGGTTTCTACTTTGGTTAATAACCGGTTCGAAGGACCATGTGAAATATCGGTGAGCTCGGCGATACTTCGCTGGGATTTCTCCCAGTTTGTTCGGCCGGACCTAGAGCTATCGATCGCTCAATCGGTACTTACTTTCTAATCTCGATCGGGAGAAGTAAGTCTTGCTTCGGCTGAAGAATGGGTGAATTCTCGTACAGGCCTGCAAAGACAAATCAGACTAAGTTAGTTACTTCGGCACTAACTCAGAATAGACGAGCGGTTCCAACTGCTCGCAGAGTCGACTGCAAGTTGGCCGGGAGTAGAGGTGGGTTAGTCCCGGGATGGGGCCGTTCGACGGTTGGTCGTACTAGGCGCCCGAGAAGGAGAGCGAGTGCCGTGCTACTCGAAGGCACAGCAAGGCGTGTGCTCCTTCCAGTCAGTCCTTCGGATGTGTCCGAGTCCCGACACTTAGAATGCCCGTAATCGAGAGCGATTCTAAGTCCCAACTTTACAAGTTGTTTTACAAAGGCTGGCCTCTCGACTGAGGCTGGCAACCTGAACAGTGTTCAATACAACGGCGCTTCGAGGCCGAGGGGGTGACTCTAAGACTCTAGTAAGAAGATCAATAAAGAGATGCTTACTGTTTGAGTGCTTGTGAATGAGTGATTTATTAGCCCGCATTGGCGCTGTGAAGTAAACTATAATTACAGGCATGGTAATAACAACATTGTCAAATTATAACATTTAATTAATGCGGACTATAGGAGGCGCGAGTCTCGCCCTTTATCTTCTTCGCGGCGGGCCCACTTGGAATGGGTAGCCTCGGGGCGACACGTGTCTTGCCTCTTTATCGTCTTCGCGGCTGGCCCGTTTGGGGTGGGTAGCCTCTGGGTTTCTCGAGTAATGGATTTACTTCTAAGTCCATTCTCTCTAATTTCTTCTAAGTCCCAATGGATAAAATCCGCACGCGCTTCTTCTTCTACGCTGCAATCTTCCGGCCATCCTGGGACTACGGATGCCATCCGCCGGAGTGCTCTTTATCTCTCCGGCTATTTTACTCCAGTCTGGCCATCCAGCTTTGCTGAATGTACTACACCAGACTCTCTACTACTCCGACTATCTTACCGAGTTGATAGTTATTTGCTACCCCGGTCTGCTCTCTTGCCCCGGGGTAGTATTTCGATTGAATCGTCGAAATATTTCTAAGTCCATACTTTAAGAAATTTTATAAACAGGGGTGCCTTCCCTACATAGGAAAGTAGCTAATGTTCCGCCGCATAATGTCTTGGTTTGACGGCCCATTTTAAGAGAAAGGCCGGGCACATGGGCTTGACCTGCCGTCCGACGGTTTCCGAGGACCGTCGATTTGTGTCGGTGTTTACATGCATTATTCGGCGGGGCTTGTAGCTGTTTTATCCGTCCAGCACCTCGCGCTGGTCCGGATCAACCCCTGTCGCATTCTTAGCAGCGGGCTTCGGTCTCCACGCTGCCTGCGCTCGGTCGCGTCTTCGTACTTCAGCTCTGAGCTGCTTGGGTGTTAGATCTTCGTCATCTATCCACTCTATCGGGTTAGACCTTTCGAGGTCGGCCGACGCCGGTAAGTTTACCACCGGCATCTTCGGTTGACCGTGTCGTGGTCTTACTCCCGTGGCCGGTGCCACATCCGACGGACGATTCGTGTCTCCACCGTCCACACCCGAGGCACTCGTTGTCTCTCGCGGCTGTGCCCCATGTGGCCGGCGACTCGTAGCCTTATCACCGTTGCCTGGACGTTTCCCAGTTACTCCGTCAAATGCCGAGGCAATCGTTACCTCTCGTGGC
>NC_060916.1:15913312-15933312 GCF_021234035.1 Daphnia pulicaria
TCGCTGCGGACCTCCACCAGGGTTTCCCCTGGCTTCGTCCTGGCCAGGCATAGGTCACCATCTTTCGGGTCCCAACGTGTGCGCTCTGGGTTCGTCCGGCCGACTCGACCAAACCCTTTTAAGGGGGAAAGATCTCGCGAGCATTCGGACGCCCTGGGGTTGCGCCCGCTCTGTTCGAGACGGGATCACCCCTCGCGGATGCACCCTCATCGGGGCCGCTTCACTTTCATTGCGCCTCGCGAGTTTAGTTTGATAATTTCTCGACGACTTGCGCACATGTTAGACTCCTTGGTCCGTGTTTCAAGACGGGTCGGGTGGGACCCGACTTCTACTCTCCGCTCTGGGCCTCCACAGGTTGAGCACCGCAACTTTTTCTCTTTTACAAAAAAAAGCTACGACACCTCCCGGGAGGAGACAGGTCACGACCGGGCAGTACTGTTGGGAAACGCCGCGCTCGTCATCGCGGCACCCGCGAAGGTAACCACGAAACTCGCTAACGGACGCCCCGTGTAACAGACACCCAGTCGGTCGCGGAGTCCTACTAGGCCCCCCACTTGCGGACCTTGGCGTGGCTATTGCGATCGCAGAACGACTTATGCAAGAGAGCCGCCAATTCAGGCAGTCTCCATGCAGCGTTAAGGGCATACAACCAAGTGCCGGGAGCGGGGACTTGTTCGACCTTCGAGGGCCCACCCGTTTAACCCCCTGAACGGTTTCACGCACTCTTGAACTCTCTCTTCAAAGTTCTTTTCAACTTTCCCTCGCGGTACTTGTTCGCTATCGGTCTCGTGGCGATATTTAGCCTTAGAAGGAGTTTACCTCCCGCTTAGGGCTGCACGCTCAAGCAACCCGACTCTTGGGAAGGGATCCGATGCACGGTCTCGGCTCGTCTTATCTACGGGCCTGACACCCTCTGTGGGTTGCTCGCCCCGTTCATGGAGACTTGGACGATAGATACCGGACAGACGCGCACGATCCTCCCGAACACCACATTCCTCGGCACCCGCTCAACCGGGCGCGAGGTTCGGTGCTGGGCTCATCCCTGTTCGCTCGCCGCTACTAAGGGAATCCTTGTTAGTTTCTTTTCCTCCGCTTACTGATATGCTTAAGTTCAGCGGGTAGTCTCATCTAAACTGAGGTCAGAATGAATTGTTTGTTTTCAAAAGGAGACAACACTTTATCTAGCTCGGCAGACTTTGGCGTTTTAAAGCCGGGAAAGATTGAATAATTGCCGGTTCAAATTTTTTTTTTTCGAAATAAAGCGAGTCTCTCGTTATTCGCAAAAATTAATTTACGAAAAGTGACAGGGCGTCCTGCGGCTTTTTGTATTGAAACAACGCGTCGTGCGCGAACCAAGCTTGCATAACGAGCGGTTAGAGTGAGTGATAATTCGCGGTGGTCGACACTTCGACACGCCCGGCGCACACACACAACTAAACTCGCGTTGAAGCGGTATATCGCGCACACGCAGCCGACACCTTGTTCGAGAAGATGTGTTTATTTCTAAAATTTTTTTTTGAGTTGGCTCAAAAATTTCCCATCTGTTTTGCCATCGAAAAAGGTTTCTTTTGAATAGAGAGGAAAAAAACAAAACAGGGCGAACCTTCTTTTATTTTTCCCCCTTTTTTGTATTTGAGGCATCGCGGACACTTAAGTCGCGCGGCACCCAGACGTTAGAGATTCGGGAGCTTTTATGCGGTCAGGCCGGGTGAAAAATAAATCTCGCCGCGACCCAACATGCAAAACCAAGACTGAAAAAATCTCTGTTCGTTCATCATTCGACCGACCCTCAGTCAGATGTGGCCCGAGCGAGAAGCTGGGCCGCCATTTACGTTCAAGATTTCGATGCTCCATGTGTTCTGCAGTTCGCATGGATTAGCGCACTTTGCTGCGCTCTTCATCGATCCACGAGCCTAGTGATCCACCGTTCAGGGTCGTATATAAAACGACATATTCGTTTTCTTCTCTCTTTTTCTCCAACCCGCCCAAGCAAATGAATGCGAGGGCGGAGAAAGAAAGCCAGAAAGAAAATGTTCCGATAAACACTCGTACTAGAATTTGGGTTTAGTGTGTTATTGTGATTTTGAATTCTTCCTACTTCATCGAGAGGGCGAAGGGCAAGCTTAAAAAACATTCGGTTTTCAACGGCATAGTGTCGGGCTTTGGAGTGTTAGTCTATACGACGCACACGCACGCAACCACGAGTATCTACGCCCGAAAAGAACGTCCAGAGTAAAGTCTCACACTTTCGTCCCCCACCGAGAATCAAAAAATCCCGAAGACGAAGAGAGAAACAAAAAAAAACAATTTCGATTGGGCGTATCCGCTTTAAACCACCGCGCATCAGAGCGCCTGATACCCGTTCAAAATCTTGATGTTTTTTTTTTTCCGACTCTCCATCCACCGAGTTTTTATTTTTCAAAGTGTTTGATTTAGGGACTAAGACTTTATAAAATCTCCTTTATTGTTCCTTCGGTACTCGCGGCCCAGGCGGGCTATCGTATTCTTCACTCTACTAACGTCAACACTGTGAGCGCCGCTAAAGGTCGAATGAATCTATAGAGACATTCACCATCGAAGCAGGAAGAATTTGCTCACGGCCATAGACCAAATCGAAAGACTTTGTGTTTTTTTTTGAGCCGAGAGGAAAGAAAAATCAATTTGAAAAGGCGAATCCGCTTTAAACCACCGCGCATCAGAGCGCCTGATACCCGTTCAAAATAAATGATTTTCTTCCGTCAACCCACACATAGTTCATACGATGTCTTACGCCGAAAGACTTTTGATGGGGTTTTTTTGTTTTGCAACTTTTAGTTGTTTCGTGCTCAACCAAAGCCATATGCGCAAAACATTTGTCTTGTTCGTTTATGATCCTTCCGCAGGTTCACCTACGGAAACCTTGTTACGACTTTTACTTCCTCTAAAGGATCAAGTTCGACCATCTTTCAGTCTCGCCGTTGGTAGGCACCGCACGGGCAGAGATTGCTCCCCACTCGACGGCACCCCGACAAGCCCGTCCGAAGGCCTCACTAAATCATTCAATCGGTAGTAGCGACGGGCGGTGTGTACAAAGGGCAGGGACGTAATCGACGCGGGCTAGTGACCCGCGCCTACTAGGGATTCCTGGTTCATGGGGATCATTGCAGTCCCCAATCCCAACCACGAAGGAGGTTCAGCGGTTACCCGGTCCTTTCGGACAGGGAGAGTGAAACACGCTGATTCCTTCAGTGTAGCGCGCGTGCGGCCCAGGACATCTAAGGGCATCACAGACCTGTTATTGCTCACTGTCACGCGGCTGGACGCCGCTTGTCCCTCTAAGAAGACTGCGTGACGGACGCGAGAGCAGAAGGTATCGCCGGGGATGACGACGACCGAATAACAATAGAGCCAGCCCCCGCGAGACATTCCCGACAAAGCCCCGCCATACCTCATCCGCCAGGCAACCAACCCGTGAAGGCCGTACACCCGACGAACAAAGCACAACGAAACCAAGCCGAGAGATTGCCTCACTAAAGGAACCAGTCCCACCGAGACCCGAATCGCCGCCACCTGATCCCGACGCCTCCGTACTCCCTTCGGTTTCAATTGATAAAACCCGTCACCTATTTAGCAGGCTAGAGTCTCGTTCGTTATCGGAATTAACCAGACAAATCGCTCCACCAACTAAGAACGGCCATGCACCACCACCCACCGAATCAAGAAAGAGCTCTCAATCTGTCAATCCTTCCAGTGTCCGGGCCTGGTGAGGTTTCCCGTGTTGAGTCAAATTAAGCCGCAGGCTCCACTCCTGGTGGTGCCCTTCCGTCAATTCCTTTAAGTTTCAGCTTTGCAACCATACTTCCCCCGGAACCCAAAGACTTTGGTTTCCCGGAAGCTGCCCGTCGAGTCATTGGAGTAACTCCGACGGATTGCTGGTTGGCATCGTTTATGGTTAGAACTAGGGCGGTATCTGATCGCCTTCGAACCTCTAACTTTCGTTCTTGATCAAGGAAAACATTCTTGGCAAATGCCTTCGCTGTTGTTCGTCTTGCGGCGGTCCAAGAATTTCACCTCTGTCGCCGCAGTACGAATGCCCCCGTCCGTCTCTATTGACCATTACCTCGGGTCCAAAAGTAAAAGACCAGCAAAATCGGACCGAGGTCCTATTCCATCATTCCATGCTGCGATATTCAGGCGTTGGGATACACCTGCTTTGAGCACTCTAATTTGTTCAAAGTAAACGTTGCCGGCCGCCCGAGACACCCGGTGAAGGGCACCCCGAACGATTGACTGGGTGGAGCGAATCGAGTCAACTACGACCAAAATTTAAAAAAGAACCCGAAAGAACTTTCCAACTCTGGCCGCAGATACAACAACGACGCACCGACCACCACTCCGGCGATGTTGTCCGACCGTGAAGAGAGTCGGGCTTTGACACCCGGGCTCCCAGAGCGTGAAACGCAACACCCTTGATTCAGAGCGGCGCCGCCCGGCCGAAGACAGACATCCGACTACGAGCTTTTTAACCGCAACAACTTTAATATACGCTATTGGAGCTGGAGTTACCGCGGCTGCTGGCACCAGACTTGCCCTCCAATGGTTCCTCGTTAAAGGATTTAAAGTGTACTCATTCCAATCACGGGGCCTCGGAAGAGTCCCGTATCGTTATTTTTCGTCACTACCTCCCCGTGCCGGGAGTGGGTAATTTGCGCGCCTGCTGCCTTCCTTGGATGTGGTAGCCGTTTCTCAGGCTCCCTCTCCGGAATCGAACCCCGATTCCCCGTTACCCGTTGCAACCATGGTAGGCGCGTAACCTACCATCGACAGTTGATAAGGCAGACATTTGAAAGATACGTCGCCGGCGCGAAGGCCGTGCGATCGGCGTGAAGTTATCCAGAGTCACCAAAATTGGTACGGTGCGCGAGCCCGAAAGCCCGGCCCCGACTGGTTTTGATCTAATAAAAGCACCTCTTCTGCGAGCCCGAAAGCCCGCAGTCGAGGCTCGAGTGCATGTATTAGCTCTAGAATTACCACAGTTATCCAAGTAGGATGGAGTGGATCTAAGGAACCATAACTGATTTATTGAGCCATTCGCGGTTTCGCCGTCTAGCGGCTTGTACTTAGACATGCATGGCTTAATCTTTGAGACAAGCATATGCTACTGGCAGGATCAACCAGGTATTTCGTGTATGTTTGTTTGATATGCATCCGGCGAGTTGCGGGTTTTTATTTCGCCCACGCATCACCAAACACACACCAAATCAACACGTTTTTCGTTTTTTTTCTTTTTCTTCGGAAACTAAAATTTTTGATCGCAACGCCTGGCGTGTCACAGCGAGTCCCAGTGAAGAGAAACACCGATCCGATCCGTTTGTTGGATTTTTTTCATTTCAATTTCCAAAGTCAAAGACCATTCAACGGTCTATGAGCCCAAAGTGAATCGGATTCATTCGACCGGTCTTGATATATTCATCAACTTTTTTTCCCGTATTACGGTTTTCGACGGTCATATGTGGCGTGCTGTATGCTCATAAGTCAAGCCTGCTTTACTAAGCTGACAAGCATACATCTTTTAAATTTTTGTGGGCTCAGAGTTTTATTTTTATTTTTCCACCGCCGAGGCACACTCTCGCATCACCCCGCACGACACACACACACACACACACCTCACCGCTCAACGGTCACACGAGGCAGAATTTTCCGCAAAGACTTTCGAAGAGAAAGAGAAAACTCGGAACAACCGCGGTCAGAGGCCAGCATAGAGGCATCGTATAGAAAGTCATGGGCGGAAAAAAACAAATCATTTCAAGTCGAGACAAGCAACCAGACTACCCCTATAAAAGTGCGCAATTCTTTAAGAGTTCACCGAAGAATGACCGAGATCAAGTATGCACGAAACGAACATATTCCAAGGGCAGCTGAATAAGCGATTCTGCGCCGAAGCGCGAGAAAAGCAAGCGGTACACCGATGGGGATCGTTTTTTTTATCGTGTTAGATTCGTTGTTGTCAAGCAAGGATTCTCAAAATGTTTTTTGCATTGCACCCAAGTTTCGTACTGATTACTTGTCGCAGACCGGTGACTGTCAAAAAAAAATTTTTTACGTTTTTTCTTGAGAGGTCACTGCCTACACACAACTCCGGGCGGGCCGTACACTCACAGCCGTTTGAATTCTCCCTTCGTGTGTCATGGCCATAACTGAGCGTACATCTTACCGGGCGCCGAGTTGATCTGGCTTGTTCGATGAACGTTCGGGATACGTACAATCGATATAGCTCCAACCGTAACTCGTTTGTAATTACGCCGGCCATACTCAGCGGGCGCTCAGCTCAGCTCTCGATATCTTCCGTCGAAGGGAAGTTCGTAGTAAAAGAGAGTCAGAGTCGACGCCACATTTTGCGGTCCTCGCATCTCATCCGATTTTTGAATTTTATAGATTTGCCATCACTTCCACCCAATTCTCTCGTATATTTCAATCTCTTGACTTTGTCCGACCGGGCCGTCTTCGCCCCCCTTCAACTCCGTCCATCTCCACTTCTGTGTTCCACACAACGAGCTTCCGTCAAACGGCAAAATGTGAAATATGCGCACGCCGCACGAAATAATTTGAAAGCGTTCTGTTTGGTGGCTTTTTTATTTTTATCTCTCGGCTCACACACACACACACACATTTCCGCCTGAACGGTAATTTTTTTTGATACGGTGTCAAAAAGTGAAAAGACGCGCACCATTTTCTTTTCTCTTCCGTATCGTCGCTGACGGTAAACGCTGATGGTTATGATGCCGTAAGTTTGGAAGAAAGAATCTTTCCCGTCTTGTCTCGTTACGGTAAAATAACAAAGAACAAGCGTCCGATTTCTCTCACAGACGGCCACAGACAAACCACACGTGCCGAAGAAACGAAACGTCCGAAACCAAAAAAATGTTTGACGCGCGCACCTCTTCTGAACTTTTCGACCAAGAGTCGTTGGATCGAGTGACGAGCTTCTCAGCTGTCGCACCAATCGGTGAAGCGGGCGTTTGAATTCCCGTCCACATCGCGGTTCGGATATATTTTTACATATACCGACCATCGGAAATTTCGAAAACGGTTTTACCGAAGGAATGATATTTCACACACCGACAGCTCATCGAGTTCGTCTCCGTTCAACGGTTTTTTTTTTTAAGACTTTTTGATCGCATGGGGCTAAACTGGTTAGAGCAAAGCCGCGATCCAAGCAGTGAAAAAAAAAACAAAGACAGTGCAAGCGCGATCGAACGGAATCGAAACTAAAATCATGTGAAGTGGCGGGCGGAAAGGAGCTCAGCTACGGTGGAAATGAAACTACAACTAACGCCGAACCGGACAACTTCCCATTCTGCGTCTTCGTTTCATTTCCCAAAGCTCCCCGTCGATACCAAAGTTTTTGCGTCGAAGCTACTAAAGAAATTTCGCGCTTTCCTTTTCGCCTCTTTCGCCTTCCCTTCGATATCTATCCAACCACCGGCTTCGACTTTATTTCTTTCACCCGTCTATTCGCCCGATAGTCGACGGTCGGCCATTCTTTGGTATCGGCCAGGCGGACTAACAAGAAGTAAGACTCGTTTGAAAAATTTGGACCGGGCTTTACAATCGCTGCTTGTCGTAATGTCGCAAATTTGAAAAAAAATTTCAATTCGAGAAACCAAACTATTCGACACTTCGAAAATTTTTGGGACTCTGAAAATTTTTCCGAGTTTAGGAATCGAGACCTCTTCTATACTAAGGAAAACCACTAATGTTCCGCCGCATAATGTCTCCGTTTTCCGGCTCATTTTTAGCGATTGGACGGGGACATTGCCCCATCCAACCGCCAGCCGACTTTCAGGAACCGTCGTTTTCAAAGTTGGGACTTAGAAAATTTTCGACGAGTGGGAATTTTTTACGGTCGCAAGTCATCACGACACGCCCGACCAACCCATTTGAGAGCCGCCACGCCTCGACGGTGTGACGGCTTTTTTTCGAATCGACGGGTCTCGCTCACTCCTCTCTCGCGCCGACCAGAGGCCGGGCGAGAGAGTCGTTGCCAAACACCGTCGTCGGAAATGGGAGAATTTGAGTGGGAATTTTTTACGGTCGCGAGTCATCACGACACGCCCGACCAACCCACTTGAGAGCCGCCACGCCTCGACGGTGTGACGGCTTCTCTTTTCGAATCGACGGGTCTCGCTCACTCCTCTCTCGCGCCGACCAGTGGCCGGGCGAGAGAGTCGTTGCCAAACACCGTCGTCGGAAATCGAGAAATTTTCATTTCCATTTCCATTTTTTTTCATCGGCCTTTATACGTCCAAGTCCCGCCAACCACGTCACTACCACGTCGTCGGGACTTAGAAAAATTTTTCAATTTTTCGGACTTAGAAAATTTTTCAACTTTCTTTTTTTCGACAACCTCTTCCCTATATAGGAAAGTAGTGGATGTTCCGGGCAGTAACTGTACGAAAAAGTCGATTTCCGAATTTTTGCCGGACATTCACCTGAGCTCAGGCCGGGCCGCCCGCTCAACTGCCGCCCGGTCACCACCAAAAACCGGTCTTGGAAATTTTAGGACTTAGAAAATTTTTCAACTTTTTCTTTCTCGACAACCTCTTCCCTATATGTGAAATATCGGTGAGCTCGGCGATACTTCGCTGGGATTTCTCCCAGTTTGTTCGGCCGGACCTAGAGCTATCGATCGCTCAATCGGTACTTACTTTCTAATCTCGATCGGGAGAAGTAAGTCTTGCTTCGGCTGAAGAATGGGTGAATTCTCGTACAGGCCTGCAAAGACAAATCAGACTAAGTTAGTTACTTCGGCACTAACTCAGAATAGACGAGCGGTTCCAACTGCTCGCAGAGTCGACTGCAAGTTGGCCGGGAGTAGAGGTGGGTTAGTCCCGGGATGGGGCCGTTCGACGGTTGGTCGTACTAGGCGCCCGAGAAGGAGAGCGAGTGCCGTGCTACTCGAAGGCACAGCAAGGCGTGTGCTCCTTCCAGTCAGTCCTTCGGATGTGTCCGAGTCCCGACACTTAGAATGCCCGTAATCGAGAGCGATTCTAAGTCCCAACTTTACAAGTTGTTTTACAAAGGCTGGCCTCTCGACTGAGGCTGGCAACCTGAACAGTGTTCAATACAACGGCGCTTCGAGGCCGAGGGGGTGACTCTAAGACTCTAGTAAGAAGATCAATAAAGAGATGCTTACTGTTTGAGTGCTTGTGAATGAGTGATTTATTAGCCCGCATTGGCGCTGTGAAGTAAACTATAATTACAGGCATGGTAATAACAACATTGTCAAATTATAACATTTAATTAATGCGGACTATAGGAGGCGCGAGTCTCGCCCTTTATCTTCTTCGCGGCGGGCCCACTTGGAATGGGTAGCCTCGGGGCGACACGTGTCTTGCCTCTTTATCGTCTTCGCGGCTGGCCCGTTTGGGGTGGGTAGCCTCTGGGTTTCTCGAGTAATGGATTTACTTCTAAGTCCATTCTCTCTAATTTCTTCTAAGTCCCAATGGATAAAATCCGCACGCGCTTCTTCTTCTACGCTGCAATCTTCCGGCCATCCTGGGACTACGGATGCCATCCGCCGGAGTGCTCTTTATCTCTCCGGCTATTTTACTCCAGTCTGGCCATCCAGCTTTGCTGAATGTACTACACCAGACTCTCTACTACTCCGACTATCTTACCGAGTTGATAGTTATTTGCTACCCCGGTCTGCTCTCTTGCCCCGGGGTAGTATTTCGATTGAATCGTCGAAATATTTCTAAGTCCATACTTTAAGAAATTTTATAAACAGGGGTGCCTTCCCTACATAGGAAAGTAGCTAATGTTCCGCCGCATAATGTCTTGGTTTGACGGCCCATTTTAAGAGAAAGGCCGGGCACATGGGCTTGACCTGCCGTCCGACGGTTTCCGAGGACCGTCGATTTGTGTCGGTGTTTACATGCATTATTCGGCGGGGCTTGTAGCTGTTTTATCCGTCCAGCACCTCGCGCTGGTCCGGATCAACCCCTGTCGCATTCTTAGCAGCGGGCTTCGGTCTCCACGCTGCCTGCGCTCGGTCGCGTCTTCGTACTTCAGCTCTGAGCTGCTTGGGTGTTAGATCTTCGTCATCTATCCACTCTATCGGGTTAGACCTTTCGAGGTCGGCCGACGCCGGTAAGTTTACCACCGGCATCTTCGGTTGACCGTGTCGTGGTCTTACTCCCGTGGCCGGTGCCACATCCGACGGACGATTCGTGTCTCCACCGTCCACACCCGAGGCACTCGTTGTCTCTCGCGGCTGTGCCCCATGTGGCCGGCGACTCGTAGCCTTATCACCGTTGCCCGGACGTTTCCCAGTTACTCCGTCAAATGCCGAGGCAATCGTTACCTCTCGTGGCTGTGCCACATGTGGCCGGCAATCCGTAGCCTCATCGCCGAGGGCCGTGGTATTCCACACTCCCCCCATGTAAGTTCTCTTACATACTTGCCCAGATGAGGTTACGTGATCTCCAAATCTGCTCGGGTTCTTGGCAAAGTCTGCGTCGATGATACCTGGTTCTACTTCGAGAGGGTACAAGTTCTGGACAGGTCTATTTACGATTGACGTTTTGCCCTTTGAGTCGACCATGACTAGCTTGACTTTCCGGACTAAGTGATCTCGACCCTTGATGAGTTCGATCACTCGCCCAATGTTCCAATTGATTCGCTTGACGTAGTCCACGTGGATCAAGACTACTTGTCCTAGCTTGACCGACTTCGACGGTATTTGCTCTTGATGGAATCTATTTAGATCCTTCAGATAGGTTGGGACGAATTCTGTCCACCAGTCTGCCACTAGCTTTCGTCTAGCGGCTTCTCTGTTCGTGAGAAACAAGGAGTCTGCGCCGAGCAGTTCTTCCTCTTCCGGAGGTTCGGTGTCGAACTTGTTTACAAAGCCTCCTTTGATTAACTGGTTCGGAGTTAGAGCCGTTTCGTCGCCAGCGATATATCCCAACGGACGGTTGTTTACGATGTCACTGATCTCTGTGATCACCGTATGGAACATGTCGAAGTCCATCTGCTTCGGGTTAAAGGTCTTATGCAACGCTTGCTTCACGGTCTTTATCATGCGTTCCCAGAAGCCACCCCACCAGGGAGCTACACTCGCTGAGAACCGCCAAGAGATGTTTCTATTGGCCATGAAGTCGTAGACTGTCTTGCATTGCCAGAGTCTTCTGAGGTATCTTGCCGTACTATCGAATTCCAGCGCGTTGTCTGAATAGACTGTTCTTGGCGCGTATTTCAACGCGCAGAACCGACGGAAAGCGTTAATGAACGCCGCCGCACTTTTTCCTCTAGTTACCTCTAGGTGAACGGCTCTTGTCGTGGCACAAGTGAACATAACTATGTACACTTTGACTATCTGTCTCCCGTCAATCGCAAACTTGGGTTGTTTCTTTTCTTTCTTTTTCTTTTTCTTTTTCTTGTCGAGGGCACCGACTCTCTCCGGTACCAACTCTTCATCCGATTCGTCGGATGATTCTGATTCCTCTTCGGGGACTCCTGGCTCAGTCCTTGGCTGGACTATCACCGCTTTACTCGGTTCGTTTACTAGTACATTGTACGGACCGGCCATGTCGATGCCGGTGACTGAAAAGGGATCGGATATTTTCAGCCGTTCAATTGGCAAGTGAGCTGGCTTTTCGCTGAAGGCTGTTGCGTTGACCTTCTGACATCTCACGCATCGGTTGAGGATGTCTTTTATCACCTGACAGTGTTTGGGCAGCCAGAATTCGCTTCTGACTTCCATGGTCATGGCGTTCATTCCCATGTGCCCGACCCTCCTATGCAGCTTGCGTAGCAAGACTGTGGTTATATAGTGATCGGGCGGGAGTAAGATCAATGCATCGAGATGATATCTTGCCAACAGTACCTGGGCTCGTCCCCTGCACCTGATAATTCGATTCGTCGTGTCGAACACCGGTCTCAACTTTCTGAACATCTTGTCTCTCGGGACTTTCCCCCGCTCGATTCTATCGTAATCCTCGGGGTATGACTCCATCTGTGCGTGTCTTATCAAGGCGTATCGTGCCGTGAGTAGCTCCTCATATGTGAGTCGCTTGAATGAAACCTGGCATCTCGATCCCGGTTTTTTGAACTTGATTTCCTTCAAGTCAACCATGTCAAACAGGACTTGCTCGATAATGAGGGAAGGCCGGTACATTTTACCTTTAAAGCCGTCCACTGCTCTTTGGATCATAGCCTGAGCTCTGACCATTTTATCCCAGTCGCTGTACTCTTTGCGCCAGTCTGGGTGTTTCGGACGGACCATATCCGTTTGAATGAGGTTTGCCTTGATTTCGATCGGCTTATACTTGTCATACTCCGGGAGCCATTCGGGGCCCTTCCACCAGTTCGATCTCTGGATTTCCTTTGCTGAGCCTCCCCTTGAGAGGAGATCAGCCGGGTTCTGAGTCCCTTCGCAGAAGTGGATTTCTGCGCCGAATTCTCTGATCTTCGAGACTCGGTTTTGTACCCAGATTTCTGGGGTTTTGTTGGTGGCCGTGATCCAACATGTCGCTATCTGAGAATCGGTCCAGATGTGCGCTTTGTGTTCAACCCGATGTTGGTCTCGTATATACTTGCCAAGTATAGACGCCATCAGGTTACTCAGCAGTTCGAGCCGAGGGATGGTCATTGCCTTTTTTGGTAACGGAGCCACCTTTGATTTTGCTGCTATGAGGGCGATCGTCGTCCCTTGCACTTCGTATGCTACGGCCCCATATCCTACCTCGCTGGCATCGCAGAAGATGTGGAGTTCGCTAGGCTCCTTAACCTCTATGCCCGTCCAGCGAGGAATCCGTATGAGCTGTAGGTCTTCGAGACCTTTGATGAACTCCTCCCAATTCTCATTGGTGCAACTGTTCACTATCTGATCCCATTTGCCGTTGGCTAACCATGAGATCTGCATCGCCCGTTTCGCGGACAATATCGCCGGGTTCACGAAGCCCAACGGGTCGTATAGCGTTAGCGCTAGGCTAAACAGCTGTCGCTTGGTAAGCCCTTCTCCTAGCCTTCGTGCCTCGGATATTATTTTATCGGCGTTGAATTTGAACTGGTCGGTTACTGGGTCCCAAAGGATTCCCAGAGCCTTTTTGTCCGCATGTTCGAACACCTCATCTATTCCCAATTTCGATGGTCGGGAGGAGAATTCGAACTCCCCCCGTAGTAAGTTTGTTAGCTCGGCCGAATTCGTCGACCACTTACAGAGTTTCATCTTGATCTCCCCCAAGATTCGACTTATCAGCCTTATCTCTTCGGCAGCTTGTTCGGGAGTTTCGGCTCCCCCCATCCAGTCGTCGACATAGATTTGGTTAAGAGTCCTGGCTGTGATGCCTGGGTACTCTGTTTCGTACTTCTGCAGGTGCCAGGTTAGAACGGCCCTGAGTATAAATGGGCTCGATGCGAGTCCAAAGGTGAGTCTCTTCCATGCGTAGACCACCACCTTGGGTATGGCAGCTTCGGGGTCTTCGACCCAAAGAAACCTCACGATTTGCTCGTGGTCTTTGTGGATTTTGATTTGCAAAAACGCCTTCTCGATGTCGGCCGTCCACGCTATGCAATATCGCCTAAACCTCATTAGAATCCCCATGATGTCTGGGTTTAGGTTTGGTCCTATCTCAAGATTGGCGTTGAAACTGCGCCGGTTCTTGTGATGGACCGATCCATCAAAGACTGGTCGTATCTTTGTGGTTTCCGCGTCTTCTCGCTCGACCGGTCTGTTCGGCAAAAATGCCATTGGCCCATCGTAGTTCGGGTCAGCTATTTCGATGAATCCTTCCCGTAAGTAGGACATCATTACTTCGTGATATCGTATTCGCTTCTCTTTAGTGAAGGAGTCGCTTTTCCACAGATTTTCGAATCTTATGTCGGCTATGGATCTACATGAGTCGTAGTCCGGTCGCTCTTGGGTGAAGGGATACCGTACGACGGCTCGCCCTTCTTCATCGGCTTCGATGCTAGCTATGTAAGCTTGGATGAATTCGACATCCGTTAGTTCCTTATTTGGGATACCTAAACTTTCAAGGCTCCAGAAGGCCGCAAAGTGTTTGTCGACACTTGAGATCTCGTGCTCTTCGGGCACGATCTCTACTTTGGCCACGCACGCTACTGTCTCGTATCCCGGGTCTCCTAAGGAGCCCGATATCGTCCAACCGAAGATAGTGTTATGCGCCACTATTTTCCGGTGCCTGCGCGGTGCTTCCAGTAACATGAATTCGTACATGTTACTGTTTCCAATTAGGATGTCAATCGTCTTGACTTGAGACGGTCTTCTGTGCCTCGGGTCGGCCAAGGTTTCGCCTTCTTTGAGCAACCTCTCGCCAAGCTTCGTCTCGGTGTATGGTGTGAGTGTTTGAATGTGGTCCCGGACAATGAATTTTTCCGTTACTGTTCTCGATATGCCGGCTATCGTGACTTGAACAATATCGCAGTACTCGTCGATGGGTGTGTGAGACCCAAATGTCAAGACTCTGATACGTTGCCTGCCAATGACCTTTGCATTTAGCTTCCGTACTAGGGCTGCTGTGATAAATGAATTACCGCAACCGCTGTCGAATATTCCGAACAGTGGGACCCATTCTTCTATTCCTTGTGTCTTTTCTGCTTTGGCTTTCGCTCCAAAGTTCAGTAACACTCCGGCGGAAATTTTTTCCTTGCCGTTGGGTTCTATTACCCCTATATTCGACTGCTCATTGACCGATCGTTCCGCTGACGGTGTCCTCGATGGCGTTGGTGATGGCGGTCGCATGAATGGTTTGCCCGATCGAGGCTTACTTGGAGATTTGCTGGCGGTTCTCGGTACCGGCCTGCCTTTTGTTCTCTCCCGACTTTCTCTCTCGTGCGGGCATAGGACCGACGCATGCGAGGTGGAGTAACAGTGCCGACATGCTCTTCTCTCCGAACAATCCACGTATCTGTGGCCTTGACCAAAACATCTGAAGCATCTGTCCGCGTCCATCACTACTTTCCGCCTTTCGGCCGCGTTTCCGAACGTGCAGTCGCCCGCAGCGTGTGCTTCGCTTTTGCATATTACGCAGGCAAGCCTCGTCGGGGTCTTGTCTCTGAACTTGATTGTTTTTGTGGCTACGCTCGCTGCGTTGGCCTGAGTTGTCTGGGTATAGTCGACCCGTCTCGACGCTTCTTCCGATGATTTAATTCGGATCAACCTATCGAGTTGATGCAGGACCTGGTCTAAGGTCGGTGCTCTTTCTGGCCCCCAATCCATTCTCCATTTCTCTGTTATCACTCCTGGTAGGGAGTTCAAGATTTCCTTAGCCGTGTGCGAATCGAATGTCGCCGGCTGTACGCCTTGGATCAGGAGGCCTTGCCTTTGATTACATATCTCGATATGTTTTTCTCGCAACTGAGCGGACGTCGGGTTCGCTCCCACCGGTTTGCTTGCCGCTTCTCGTAGCTTGGCTTCTCTTTCTCCTATGGCCTGATTCGGGTCGCCAAACCTATCAGCCAGTACTTGGAGAATGGTATTATAAGTTTCCGCCGTGAACGTGAAACTCGCCGTCGCATTGGCGGCTTCGCCTTCGAGAGCCTGCTCCAACATTTGGCTTTTCTCGGTGGCTGTGTATATCGGGTTGTTGTCGTACGTATTCCACGTCTGTCGCCAACCGTGATATTTCAGTACCTCCCCCGCAAACTTGGGCGGTGATAACCGTACCTTAGCCGTCTGTACAGGCATCGGCGCCTGTACTGGGGCAATGCCCAGTCTTTCTGCTTCTACTCTGCGTTGCTGCAGTCGTAGTTCGGCTTTTTCTGCTGTTGTCAGCATGGGCATTAAGTTTTCTACTGCCGTTTTGTAATACGTATAGGTCGTCATGAACGCAATTCTTTCGTGTTGTCTGGCATCGTCAGACCTTGCACGACCGTACTGGGCATAAGCCTGTGTTAGCTCTTCCCTGAGCTGCTCGAGCTCTTGCGTCAATTCTCGTTTGACGTCGTCTGGCGCTTGCGGTGGGACGTATGGTCTACCTGCCGCATGATACGGAGGTGCCGGTCCCGCTGGCGCTGGCGCCGGTGCCGGTGCCGGGGCTGGTGCCGGGGCGGGTGCCGGGGCCGGAGCCGGGGCTGGTGCCGGGGCTGGCGCCGGAGCCGGAGCCGGGGCTGGTGCCGGGGCTGCTGCTGGGCCAAATGCCGGTCTTTGTACGCTTGCCGTAAAGGCACTGCGGTATGATGGGGGAGGCTGACTATATGCCGTTCCTCCCCTTGACGTCGGTCGTCCTACCGTCGGCTCGTTCTCTTCACTTGCCTCTTCCTCTGAGTCGTCCCAGAGTGATCTGCTAGTGTTTCGCTGCTGCCGGGTTCTCCCGGTCTCCGGCTGTTGGCTTTGAGCCCCTTGCCGAGACCTTCTACCCTCTGGCTGCTGGCTTTGAGCCGGCGGTTGTTGGGCTCTATAAATCGTCCTTAGCCTGGTGTCTAGCCTTGACATCCTTACTTTGAGTTCTACTATGGCCTGACCCACCTCTTCTGAGTGTTGGCCCAGTGACTGCGCCAGGCCGTTCGTGATTTCCTCGCCCTGGGCTTCGACCAGGCGTCTTAACTCTACTCTCAGTTGTGTGTCGTCGAACTCTGCAATTCCTGTCTGTCTTAGTTCGTTCAGGCTATTTTGGAGCTGCCCTACTGCTCGTTCAATATGCTCGACCATTCGGGTCTGCAGGGCCTCTGTCGCATTCCTCTGCGTCAGCATCGTTGCTGCGATGTTTGCTTCTATAGCCGCGATTCGTGCGGTTGTGTCTGTGGCTATTGAGCTCCTGAGGCCCATTACAGTCGTTCTTATCGTCGGCACTTCTGTGTTGAGTCTTTTGATTTGCTCTTTATGACCGTCTAGTCTGCTGACTGTCTCGGCTACCTTTGCGTCTGTCTTCGTCAGTCGCCCAGTGATTTCTGTTATTTCACCGTTAAACCTCGCGAACTCTTCTCTCATCCATTCGGATAGAGTCTTACGATCTGGGGTAACTCCGAACCCATCTAGATTCGGCGGCGGTATTTCCGGCGAAGGCTGGGCGCCTGCCTGTCTTTGAACATCGTCTACCGTTAGCCCATTTCTCGGTGACTGGGGTTCATCGGGCCCCTCTATGTTTATGATTTTCGGAGAGCCGCTTAGGTTTCGGTCTGAGGCCCTACTCGATGGCCTACTCCTTGGTGCATTGAGCGTACCGTCCGGATTTTTCCTTGGGGCTCGTCTGGATTTCGCTCCAGTCTCGGGTTCGCTTTCCGCTAACCCTAATACCCGTCTCATGGCTATATCACACTCTGCTTCTAACTGATCCGGGTCTAGTAATAAAGCTTTGTTGACTTTCGGAAGTGCTAGCCGGTTAGGGGTATCGTCTTTGCTCCCCTTCCGTTTCGATCGTTTCTTATCGGAATGCAACATTTATTCGAAATGAGAAGACAGACACAATTTTTTAATTTCTACAAGTGTTTATTATCGATAACCACAGGTTTTTACAATTTTTCAGACGGCTATTGCGCCGCTTTTGGGAGGGTGCTGAGAGCTGCCGCCTTGAGCGCCTCCTCCTCGTCTTCGGCTGTGAGCTGTAGTCCTGGATCTGATTCGTCACCTGAGTCGATCCGTTGGCCCGATCGTCTCGAGACCGGGCGTGGCTGCAGCTCTTCTGCCGATACCGGGGCTCGGGCCGGTTCCTTTAGGAGTTCGTCCTCCTTTTCGCTAGGCAACTCCTCCAAGTCCTCCCCGTAGAGATTTTTGGCTGCGTCAGCTAGATTTACCTCGCCTTCTGCCGCCGATCGAAGACCCTTTCGCCGGGCCGATGCTTTCGCTGCTGCCTCCACCAACTCCTTTGACGGAGGGTTAAACAGTGATTTTCTCCCGGGTTTTAAGGCTTTCACCTGTTTGACTCCCGCGAGTGACCCGTCAGACTTGTCCAAAATGACCTTTACTGAGTTCGTGGTGGCTTCCGCTATTAGCTTGTCTATGTCTATAGCGGGTGCTTTCGTCCCGGACTTCGGCCGGGCCGCCCCCTTGCCTTTCGTTAGCTTGGGGCTAATGGGGCTAAGCAGTGCCGGGGTTTTCAGAGCCTCGACGTTCACTCCTTTCGAAGCGAGCGTCTTACCCTTATTCGCCGCCGTACGCTTTGGCGTCGCTTTCTTCCGACCCTGGCTCGTCGAGGCCTTTGGTGTCGGTGCCTGGCTCGTCGAGGCCACTGGCTGCAGAGTTTGTGCCTGGCTCGTCGCGGCCGAAGGCTGTGGAGTTTCTGCCTGACCCAGGTGCTTAGCCAGCACTGCCTGAATCTCAGAGGTTACCGGGTCGTTTGCCGTACCCGGGAGGACGAATTTCCCTGTGGCCAAAGCCGACCACAGTTTGGCCAAAGCGTCTCCTGGAAGGACCGGGTCTCCGTCTGGTGTGACAAACGGGACCTCGACCGTGGCAACCAAGTTGCTTTGGTCAGCTTCTGGGTTAACCCTACGGCGTTTAGTGCGCTCGTACGCCAGTCGCTTTTCCGTCACTTCCTTCTCTAACAGGCGAAGCTTTGCCTCTTCAATTGCGTCCCTCTTTCTCTTTTTGGCCGCGCGAACCTCGTGTCGAAGAGCGTTCTGCGCTTCTTTTTCCCTCCGAATTTGAGCTTCGTCCTCGTCGAACTTAGCTCGCTCTTCGGGAGTCAAGAATGCCAAGGCTTCTCTCTCCAACTTCTCCGCTTTAGCGATCTCCCACTTGTTTTTAGGCTTTGCCGTCTGCAAAGCCAAGGGTGGAGTTGCCCCTGTGAGTTCGTAGAACTCAATCGGAAACAGGACCTCGAGAAGCTTCCAGCCCTGTCTCTTTGCGTCCTTGATTTTCCCTTTGCTATCGTCGGTCACGAGCTTTGTAGCGTACGCCTTGATGTTGGCGATAGATTCGTTAAGCTCCCTGGGTGGGTCGGCCACGAATACCTTGGCTTGGGCGTCTTTGCTCGTGAATTTCGACACTGCAAATAAACAGAAAGAGATTAGTTTTCGTCAACTTTAGGTCCGTATTAACCAGATTTCAGGACCGTCTTTCACGGTTTCTACTTTGGTTAATAACCGGTTCGAAGGACCATGTGAAATATCGGTGAGCTCGGCGATACTTCGCTGGGATTTCTCCCAGTTTGTTCGGCCGGACCTAGAGCTATCGATCGCTCAATCGGTACTTACTTTCTAATCTCGATCGGGAGAAGTAAGTCTTGCTTCGGCTGAAGAATGGGTGAATTCTCGTACAGGCCTGCAAAGACAAATCAGACTAAGTTAGTTACTTCGGCACTAACTCAGAATAGACGAGCGGTTCCAACTGCTCGCAGAGTCGACTGCAAGTTGGCCGGGAGTAGAGGTGGGTTAGTCCCGGGATGGGGCCGTTCGACGGTTGGTCGTACTAGGCGCCCGAGAAGGAGAGCGAGTGCCGTGCTACTCGAAGGCACAGCAAGGCGTGTGCTCCTTCCAGTCAGTCCTTCGGATGTGTCCGAGTCCCGACACTTAGAATGCCCGTAATCGAGAGCGATTCTAAGTCCCAACTTTACAAGTTGTTTTACAAAGGCTGGCCTCTCGACTGAGGCTGGCAACCTGAACAGTGTTCAATACAACGGCGCTTCGAGGCCGAGGGGGTGACTCTAAGACTCTAGTAAGAAGATCAATAAAGAGATGCTTACTGTTTGAGTGCTTGTGAATGAGTGATTTATTAGCCCGCATTGGCGCTGTGAAGTAAACTATAATTACAGGCATGGTAATAACAACATTGTCAAATTATAACATTTAATTAATGCGGACTATAGGAGGCGCGAGTCTCGCCCTTTATCTTCTTCGCGGCGGGCCCACTTGGAATGGGTAGCCTCGGGGCGACACGTGTCTTGCCTCTTTATCGTCTTCGCGGCTGGCCCGTTTGGGGTGGGTAGCCTCTGGGTTTCTCGAGTAATGGATTTACTTCTAAGTCCATTCTCTCTAATTTCTTCTAAGTCCCAATGGATAAAATCCGCACGCGCTTCTTCTTCTACGCTGCAATCTTCCGGCCATCCTGGGACTACGGA
>NC_060916.1:15938312-15945812 GCF_021234035.1 Daphnia pulicaria
GCTAACGGACGCCCCGTGTAACAGACACCCAGTCGGTCGCGGAGTCCTACTAGGCCCCCCACTTGCGGACCTTGGCGTGGCTATTGCGATCGCAGAACGACTTATGCAAGAGAGCCGCCAATTCAGGCAGTCTCCATGCAGCGTTAAGGGCATACAACCAAGTGCCGGGAGCGGGGACTTGTTCGACCTTCGAGGGCCCACCCGTTTAACCCCCTGAACGGTTTCACGCACTCTTGAACTCTCTCTTCAAAGTTCTTTTCAACTTTCCCTCGCGGTACTTGTTCGCTATCGGTCTCGTGGCGATATTTAGCCTTAGAAGGAGTTTACCTCCCGCTTAGGGCTGCACGCTCAAGCAACCCGACTCTTGGGAAGGGATCCGATGCACGGTCTCGGCTCGTCTTATCTACGGGCCTGACACCCTCTGTGGGTTGCTCGCCCCGTTCATGGAGACTTGGACGATAGATACCGGACAGACGCGCACGATCCTCCCGAACACCACATTCCTCGGCACCCGCTCAACCGGGCGCGAGGTTCGGTGCTGGGCTCATCCCTGTTCGCTCGCCGCTACTAAGGGAATCCTTGTTAGTTTCTTTTCCTCCGCTTACTGATATGCTTAAGTTCAGCGGGTAGTCTCATCTAAACTGAGGTCAGAATGAATTGTTTGTTTTCAAAAGGAGACAACACTTTATCTAGCTCGGCAGACTTTGGCGTTTTAAAGCCGGGAAAGATTGAATAATTGCCGGTTCAAATTTTTTTTTTTCGAAATAAAGCGAGTCTCTCGTTATTCGCAAAAATTAATTTACGAAAAGTGACAGGGCGTCCTGCGGCTTTTTGTATTGAAACAACGCGTCGTGCGCGAACCAAGCTTGCATAACGAGCGGTTAGAGTGAGTGATAATTCGCGGTGGTCGACACTTCGACACGCCCGGCGCACACACACAACTAAACTCGCGTTGAAGCGGTATATCGCGCACACGCAGCCGACACCTTGTTCGAGAAGATGTGTTTATTTCTAAAATTTTTTTTTGAGTTGGCTCAAAAATTTCCCATCTGTTTTGCCATCGAAAAAGGTTTCTTTTGAATAGAGAGGAAAAAAACAAAACAGGGCGAACCTTCTTTTATTTTTCCCCCTTTTTTGTATTTGAGGCATCGCGGACACTTAAGTCGCGCGGCACCCAGACGTTAGAGATTCGGGAGCTTTTATGCGGTCAGGCCGGGTGAAAAATAAATCTCGCCGCGACCCAACATGCAAAACCAAGACTGAAAAAATCTCTGTTCGTTCATCATTCGACCGACCCTCAGTCAGATGTGGCCCGAGCGAGAAGCTGGGCCGCCATTTACGTTCAAGATTTCGATGCTCCATGTGTTCTGCAGTTCGCATGGATTAGCGCACTTTGCTGCGCTCTTCATCGATCCACGAGCCTAGTGATCCACCGTTCAGGGTCGTATATAAAACGACATATTCGTTTTCTTCTCTCTTTTTCTCCAACCCGCCCAAGCAAATGAATGCGAGGGCGGAGAAAGAAAGCCAGAAAGAAAATGTTCCGATAAACACTCGTACTAGAATTTGGGTTTAGTGTGTTATTGTGATTTTGAATTCTTCCTACTTCATCGAGAGGGCGAAGGGCAAGCTTAAAAAACATTCGGTTTTCAACGGCATAGTGTCGGGCTTTGGAGTGTTAGTCTATACGACGCACACGCACGCAACCACGAGTATCTACGCCCGAAAAGAACGTCCAGAGTAAAGTCTCACACTTTCGTCCCCCACCGAGAATCAAAAAATCCCGAAGACGAAGAGAGAAACAAAAAAAAACAATTTCGATTGGGCGTATCCGCTTTAAACCACCGCGCATCAGAGCGCCTGATACCCGTTCAAAATCTTGATGTTTTTTTTTTTCCGACTCTCCATCCACCGAGTTTTTATTTTTCAAAGTGTTTGATTTAGGGACTAAGACTTTATAAAATCTCCTTTATTGTTCCTTCGGTACTCGCGGCCCAGGCGGGCTATCGTATTCTTCACTCTACTAACGTCAACACTGTGAGCGCCGCTAAAGGTCGAATGAATCTATAGAGACATTCACCATCGAAGCAGGAAGAATTTGCTCACGGCCATAGACCAAATCGAAAGACTTTGTGTTTTTTTTTGAGCCGAGAGGAAAGAAAAATCAATTTGAAAAGGCGAATCCGCTTTAAACCACCGCGCATCAGAGCGCCTGATACCCGTTCAAAATAAATGATTTTCTTCCGTCAACCCACACATAGTTCATACGATGTCTTACGCCGAAAGACTTTTGATGGGGTTTTTTTGTTTTGCAACTTTTAGTTGTTTCGTGCTCAACCAAAGCCATATGCGCAAAACATTTGTCTTGTTCGTTTATGATCCTTCCGCAGGTTCACCTACGGAAACCTTGTTACGACTTTTACTTCCTCTAAAGGATCAAGTTCGACCATCTTTCAGTCTCGCCGTTGGTAGGCACCGCACGGGCAGAGATTGCTCCCCACTCGACGGCACCCCGACAAGCCCGTCCGAAGGCCTCACTAAATCATTCAATCGGTAGTAGCGACGGGCGGTGTGTACAAAGGGCAGGGACGTAATCGACGCGGGCTAGTGACCCGCGCCTACTAGGGATTCCTGGTTCATGGGGATCATTGCAGTCCCCAATCCCAACCACGAAGGAGGTTCAGCGGTTACCCGGTCCTTTCGGACAGGGAGAGTGAAACACGCTGATTCCTTCAGTGTAGCGCGCGTGCGGCCCAGGACATCTAAGGGCATCACAGACCTGTTATTGCTCACTGTCACGCGGCTGGACGCCGCTTGTCCCTCTAAGAAGACTGCGTGACGGACGCGAGAGCAGAAGGTATCGCCGGGGATGACGACGACCGAATAACAATAGAGCCAGCCCCCGCGAGACATTCCCGACAAAGCCCCGCCATACCTCATCCGCCAGGCAACCAACCCGTGAAGGCCGTACACCCGACGAACAAAGCACAACGAAACCAAGCCGAGAGATTGCCTCACTAAAGGAACCAGTCCCACCGAGACCCGAATCGCCGCCACCTGATCCCGACGCCTCCGTACTCCCTTCGGTTTCAATTGATAAAACCCGTCACCTATTTAGCAGGCTAGAGTCTCGTTCGTTATCGGAATTAACCAGACAAATCGCTCCACCAACTAAGAACGGCCATGCACCACCACCCACCGAATCAAGAAAGAGCTCTCAATCTGTCAATCCTTCCAGTGTCCGGGCCTGGTGAGGTTTCCCGTGTTGAGTCAAATTAAGCCGCAGGCTCCACTCCTGGTGGTGCCCTTCCGTCAATTCCTTTAAGTTTCAGCTTTGCAACCATACTTCCCCCGGAACCCAAAGACTTTGGTTTCCCGGAAGCTGCCCGTCGAGTCATTGGAGTAACTCCGACGGATTGCTGGTTGGCATCGTTTATGGTTAGAACTAGGGCGGTATCTGATCGCCTTCGAACCTCTAACTTTCGTTCTTGATCAAGGAAAACATTCTTGGCAAATGCCTTCGCTGTTGTTCGTCTTGCGGCGGTCCAAGAATTTCACCTCTGTCGCCGCAGTACGAATGCCCCCGTCCGTCTCTATTGACCATTACCTCGGGTCCAAAAGTAAAAGACCAGCAAAATCGGACCGAGGTCCTATTCCATCATTCCATGCTGCGATATTCAGGCGTTGGGATACACCTGCTTTGAGCACTCTAATTTGTTCAAAGTAAACGTTGCCGGCCGCCCGAGACACCCGGTGAAGGGCACCCCGAACGATTGACTGGGTGGAGCGAATCGAGTCAACTACGACCAAAATTTAAAAAAGAACCCGAAAGAACTTTCCAACTCTGGCCGCAGATACAACAACGACGCACCGACCACCACTCCGGCGATGTTGTCCGACCGTGAAGAGAGTCGGGCTTTGACACCCGGGCTCCCAGAGCGTGAAACGCAACACCCTTGATTCAGAGCGGCGCCGCCCGGCCGAAGACAGACATCCGACTACGAGCTTTTTAACCGCAACAACTTTAATATACGCTATTGGAGCTGGAGTTACCGCGGCTGCTGGCACCAGACTTGCCCTCCAATGGTTCCTCGTTAAAGGATTTAAAGTGTACTCATTCCAATCACGGGGCCTCGGAAGAGTCCCGTATCGTTATTTTTCGTCACTACCTCCCCGTGCCGGGAGTGGGTAATTTGCGCGCCTGCTGCCTTCCTTGGATGTGGTAGCCGTTTCTCAGGCTCCCTCTCCGGAATCGAACCCCGATTCCCCGTTACCCGTTGCAACCATGGTAGGCGCGTAACCTACCATCGACAGTTGATAAGGCAGACATTTGAAAGATACGTCGCCGGCGCGAAGGCCGTGCGATCGGCGTGAAGTTATCCAGAGTCACCAAAATTGGTACGGTGCGCGAGCCCGAAAGCCCGGCCCCGACTGGTTTTGATCTAATAAAAGCACCTCTTCTGCGAGCCCGAAAGCCCGCAGTCGAGGCTCGAGTGCATGTATTAGCTCTAGAATTACCACAGTTATCCAAGTAGGATGGAGTGGATCTAAGGAACCATAACTGATTTATTGAGCCATTCGCGGTTTCGCCGTCTAGCGGCTTGTACTTAGACATGCATGGCTTAATCTTTGAGACAAGCATATGCTACTGGCAGGATCAACCAGGTATTTCGTGTATGTTTGTTTGATATGCATCCGGCGAGTTGCGGGTTTTTATTTCGCCCACGCATCACCAAACACACACCAAATCAACACGTTTTTCGTTTTTTTTCTTTTTCTTCGGAAACTAAAATTTTTGATCGCAACGCCTGGCGTGTCACAGCGAGTCCCAGTGAAGAGAAACACCGATCCGATCCGTTTGTTGGATTTTTTTCATTTCAATTTCCAAAGTCAAAGACCATTCAACGGTCTATGAGCCCAAAGTGAATCGGATTCATTCGACCGGTCTTGATATATTCATCAACTTTTTTTCCCGTATTACGGTTTTCGACGGTCATATGTGGCGTGCTGTATGCTCATAAGTCAAGCCTGCTTTACTAAGCTGACAAGCATACATCTTTTAAATTTTTGTGGGCTCAGAGTTTTATTTTTATTTTTCCACCGCCGAGGCACACTCTCGCATCACCCCGCACGACACACACACACACACACACCTCACCGCTCAACGGTCACACGAGGCAGAATTTTCCGCAAAGACTTTCGAAGAGAAAGAGAAAACTCGGAACAACCGCGGTCAGAGGCCAGCATAGAGGCATCGTATAGAAAGTCATGGGCGGAAAAAAACAAATCATTTCAAGTCGAGACAAGCAACCAGACTACCCCTATAAAAGTGCGCAATTCTTTAAGAGTTCACCGAAGAATGACCGAGATCAAGTATGCACGAAACGAACATATTCCAAGGGCAGCTGAATAAGCGATTCTGCGCCGAAGCGCGAGAAAAGCAAGCGGTACACCGATGGGGATCGTTTTTTTTATCGTGTTAGATTCGTTGTTGTCAAGCAAGGATTCTCAAAATGTTTTTTGCATTGCACCCAAGTTTCGTACTGATTACTTGTCGCAGACCGGTGACTGTCAAAAAAAAATTTTTTACGTTTTTTCTTGAGAGGTCACTGCCTACACACAACTCCGGGCGGGCCGTACACTCACAGCCGTTTGAATTCTCCCTTCGTGTGTCATGGCCATAACTGAGCGTACATCTTACCGGGCGCCGAGTTGATCTGGCTTGTTCGATGAACGTTCGGGATACGTACAATCGATATAGCTCCAACCGTAACTCGTTTGTAATTACGCCGGCCATACTCAGCGGGCGCTCAGCTCAGCTCTCGATATCTTCCGTCGAAGGGAAGTTCGTAGTAAAAGAGAGTCAGAGTCGACGCCACATTTTGCGGTCCTCGCATCTCATCCGATTTTTGAATTTTATAGATTTGCCATCACTTCCACCCAATTCTCTCGTATATTTCAATCTCTTGACTTTGTCCGACCGGGCCGTCTTCGCCCCCCTTCAACTCCGTCCATCTCCACTTCTGTGTTCCACACAACGAGCTTCCGTCAAACGGCAAAATGTGAAATATGCGCACGCCGCACGAAATAATTTGAAAGCGTTCTGTTTGGTGGCTTTTTTATTTTTATCTCTCGGCTCACACACACACACACACATTTCCGCCTGAACGGTAATTTTTTTTGATACGGTGTCAAAAAGTGAAAAGACGCGCACCATTTTCTTTTCTCTTCCGTATCGTCGCTGACGGTAAACGCTGATGGTTATGATGCCGTAAGTTTGGAAGAAAGAATCTTTCCCGTCTTGTCTCGTTACGGTAAAATAACAAAGAACAAGCGTCCGATTTCTCTCACAGACGGCCACAGACAAACCACACGTGCCGAAGAAACGAAACGTCCGAAACCAAAAAAATGTTTGACGCGCGCACCTCTTCTGAACTTTTCGACCAAGAGTCGTTGGATCGAGTGACGAGCTTCTCAGCTGTCGCACCAATCGGTGAAGCGGGCGTTTGAATTCCCGTCCACATCGCGGTTCGGATATATTTTTACATATACCGACCATCGGAAATTTCGAAAACGGTTTTACCGAAGGAATGATATTTCACACACCGACAGCTCATCGAGTTCGTCTCCGTTCAACGGTTTTTTTTTTTAAGACTTTTTGATCGCATGGGGCTAAACTGGTTAGAGCAAAGCCGCGATCCAAGCAGTGAAAAAAAAAACAAAGACAGTGCAAGCGCGATCGAACGGAATCGAAACTAAAATCATGTGAAGTGGCGGGCGGAAAGGAGCTCAGCTACGGTGGAAATGAAACTACAACTAACGCCGAACCGGACAACTTCCCATTCTGCGTCTTCGTTTCATTTCCCAAAGCTCCCCGTCGATACCAAAGTTTTTGCGTCGAAGCTACTAAAGAAATTTTGCGCTTTCCTTTTCGCCTCTTTCGCCTTCCCTTCGATATCTATCCAACCACCGGCTTCGACTTTATTTCTTTCACCCGTCTATTCGCCCGATAGTCGACGGTCGGCCATTCTTTGGTATCGGCCAGGCGGACTAACAAGAAGTAAGACTCGTTTGAAAAATTTGGACCGGGCTTTACAATCGCTGCTTGTCGTAATGTCGCAAATTTGAAAAAAATTTTCAATTCGAGAAACCAAACTATTCGACACTTCGAAAATTTTTGGGACTCTGAAAATTTTTCCGAGTTTAGGAATCGAGACCTCTTCTATACTAAGGAAAACCACTAATGTTCCGCCGCATAATGTCTCCGTTTTCCGGCTCATTTTTAGCGATTGGACGGGGACATTGCCCCATCCAACCGCCAGCCGACTTTCAGGAACCGTCGATTTCAAAGTTGGGACTTAGAAAATTTTCGACGAGTGGGAATTTTTTACGGTCGCAAGTCATCACGACACGCCCGACCAACCCATTTGAGAGCCGCCACGCCTCGACGGTGTGACGGCTTTTTTTCGAATCGACGGGTCTCGCTCACTCCTCTCTCGC
>NC_060916.1:15950812-15958312 GCF_021234035.1 Daphnia pulicaria
TGTTGGGAAACGCCGCGCTCGTCATCGCGGCACCCGCGAAGGTAACCACGAAACTCGCTAACGGACGCCCCGTGTAACAGACACCCAGTCGGTCGCGGAGTCCTACTAGGCCCCCCACTTGCGGACCTTGGCGTGGCTATTGCGATCGCAGAACGACTTATGCAAGAGAGCCGCCAATTCAGGCAGTCTCCATGCAGCGTTAAGGGCATACAACCAAGTGCCGGGAGCGGGGACTTGTTCGACCTTCGAGGGCCCACCCGTTTAACCCCCTGAACGGTTTCACGCACTCTTGAACTCTCTCTTCAAAGTTCTTTTCAACTTTCCCTCGCGGTACTTGTTCGCTATCGGTCTCGTGGCGATATTTAGCCTTAGAAGGAGTTTACCTCCCGCTTAGGGCTGCACGCTCAAGCAACCCGACTCTTGGGAAGGGATCCGATGCACGGTCTCGGCTCGTCTTATCTACGGGCCTGACACCCTCTGTGGGTTGCTCGCCCCGTTCATGGAGACTTGGACGATAGATACCGGACAGACGCGCACGATCCTCCCGAACACCACATTCCTCGGCACCCGCTCAACCGGGCGCGAGGTTCGGTGCTGGGCTCATCCCTGTTCGCTCGCCGCTACTAAGGGAATCCTTGTTAGTTTCTTTTCCTCCGCTTACTGATATGCTTAAGTTCAGCGGGTAGTCTCATCTAAACTGAGGTCAGAATGAATTGTTTGTTTTCAAAAGGAGACAACACTTTATCTAGCTCGGCAGACTTTGGCGTTTTAAAGCCGGGAAAGATTGAATAATTGCCGGTTCAAATTTTTTTTTTTCGAAATAAAGCGAGTCTCTCGTTATTCGCAAAAATTAATTTACGAAAAGTGACAGGGCGTCCTGCGGCTTTTTGTATTGAAACAACGCGTCGTGCGCGAACCAAGCTTGCATAACGAGCGGTTAGAGTGAGTGATAATTCGCGGTGGTCGACACTTCGACACGCCCGGCGCACACACACAACTAAACTCGCGTTGAAGCGGTATATCGCGCACACGCAGCCGACACCTTGTTCGAGAAGATGTGTTTATTTCTAAAATTTTTTTTTGAGTTGGCTCAAAAATTTCCCATCTGTTTTGCCATCGAAAAAGGTTTCTTTTGAATAGAGAGGAAAAAAACAAAACAGGGCGAACCTTCTTTTATTTTTCCCCCTTTTTTGTATTTGAGGCATCGCGGACACTTAAGTCGCGCGGCACCCAGACGTTAGAGATTCGGGAGCTTTTATGCGGTCAGGCCGGGTGAAAAATAAATCTCGCCGCGACCCAACATGCAAAACCAAGACTGAAAAAATCTCTGTTCGTTCATCATTCGACCGACCCTCAGTCAGATGTGGCCCGAGCGAGAAGCTGGGCCGCCATTTACGTTCAAGATTTCGATGCTCCATGTGTTCTGCAGTTCGCATGGATTAGCGCACTTTGCTGCGCTCTTCATCGATCCACGAGCCTAGTGATCCACCGTTCAGGGTCGTATATAAAACGACATATTCGTTTTCTTCTCTCTTTTTCTCCAACCCGCCCAAGCAAATGAATGCGAGGGCGGAGAAAGAAAGCCAGAAAGAAAATGTTCCGATAAACACTCGTACTAGAATTTGGGTTTAGTGTGTTATTGTGATTTTGAATTCTTCCTACTTCATCGAGAGGGCGAAGGGCAAGCTTAAAAAACATTCGGTTTTCAACGGCATAGTGTCGGGCTTTGGAGTGTTAGTCTATACGACGCACACGCACGCAACCACGAGTATCTACGCCCGAAAAGAACGTCCAGAGTAAAGTCTCACACTTTCGTCCCCCACCGAGAATCAAAAAATCCCGAAGACGAAGAGAGAAACAAAAAAAAACAATTTCGATTGGGCGTATCCGCTTTAAACCACCGCGCATCAGAGCGCCTGATACCCGTTCAAAATCTTGATGTTTTTTTTTTTCCGACTCTCCATCCACCGAGTTTTTATTTTTCAAAGTGTTTGATTTAGGGACTAAGACTTTATAAAATCTCCTTTATTGTTCCTTCGGTACTCGCGGCCCAGGCGGGCTATCGTATTCTTCACTCTACTAACGTCAACACTGTGAGCGCCGCTAAAGGTCGAATGAATCTATAGAGACATTCACCATCGAAGCAGGAAGAATTTGCTCACGGCCATAGACCAAATCGAAAGACTTTGTGTTTTTTTTTGAGCCGAGAGGAAAGAAAAATCAATTTGAAAAGGCGAATCCGCTTTAAACCACCGCGCATCAGAGCGCCTGATACCCGTTCAAAATAAATGATTTTCTTCCGTCAACCCACACATAGTTCATACGATGTCTTACGCCGAAAGACTTTTGATGGGGTTTTTTTGTTTTGCAACTTTTAGTTGTTTCGTGCTCAACCAAAGCCATATGCGCAAAACATTTGTCTTGTTCGTTTATGATCCTTCCGCAGGTTCACCTACGGAAACCTTGTTACGACTTTTACTTCCTCTAAAGGATCAAGTTCGACCATCTTTCAGTCTCGCCGTTGGTAGGCACCGCACGGGCAGAGATTGCTCCCCACTCGACGGCACCCCGACAAGCCCGTCCGAAGGCCTCACTAAATCATTCAATCGGTAGTAGCGACGGGCGGTGTGTACAAAGGGCAGGGACGTAATCGACGCGGGCTAGTGACCCGCGCCTACTAGGGATTCCTGGTTCATGGGGATCATTGCAGTCCCCAATCCCAACCACGAAGGAGGTTCAGCGGTTACCCGGTCCTTTCGGACAGGGAGAGTGAAACACGCTGATTCCTTCAGTGTAGCGCGCGTGCGGCCCAGGACATCTAAGGGCATCACAGACCTGTTATTGCTCACTGTCACGCGGCTGGACGCCGCTTGTCCCTCTAAGAAGACTGCGTGACGGACGCGAGAGCAGAAGGTATCGCCGGGGATGACGACGACCGAATAACAATAGAGCCAGCCCCCGCGAGACATTCCCGACAAAGCCCCGCCATACCTCATCCGCCAGGCAACCAACCCGTGAAGGCCGTACACCCGACGAACAAAGCACAACGAAACCAAGCCGAGAGATTGCCTCACTAAAGGAACCAGTCCCACCGAGACCCGAATCGCCGCCACCTGATCCCGACGCCTCCGTACTCCCTTCGGTTTCAATTGATAAAACCCGTCACCTATTTAGCAGGCTAGAGTCTCGTTCGTTATCGGAATTAACCAGACAAATCGCTCCACCAACTAAGAACGGCCATGCACCACCACCCACCGAATCAAGAAAGAGCTCTCAATCTGTCAATCCTTCCAGTGTCCGGGCCTGGTGAGGTTTCCCGTGTTGAGTCAAATTAAGCCGCAGGCTCCACTCCTGGTGGTGCCCTTCCGTCAATTCCTTTAAGTTTCAGCTTTGCAACCATACTTCCCCCGGAACCCAAAGACTTTGGTTTCCCGGAAGCTGCCCGTCGAGTCATTGGAGTAACTCCGACGGATTGCTGGTTGGCATCGTTTATGGTTAGAACTAGGGCGGTATCTGATCGCCTTCGAACCTCTAACTTTCGTTCTTGATCAAGGAAAACATTCTTGGCAAATGCCTTCGCTGTTGTTCGTCTTGCGGCGGTCCAAGAATTTCACCTCTGTCGCCGCAGTACGAATGCCCCCGTCCGTCTCTATTGACCATTACCTCGGGTCCAAAAGTAAAAGACCAGCAAAATCGGACCGAGGTCCTATTCCATCATTCCATGCTGCGATATTCAGGCGTTGGGATACACCTGCTTTGAGCACTCTAATTTGTTCAAAGTAAACGTTGCCGGCCGCCCGAGACACCCGGTGAAGGGCACCCCGAACGATTGACTGGGTGGAGCGAATCGAGTCAACTACGACCAAAATTAAAAAAGAACCCGAAAGAACTTTCCAACTCTGGCCGCAGATACAACAACGACGCACCGACCACCACTCCGGCGATGTTGTCCGACCGTGAAGAGAGTCGGGCTTTGACACCCGGGCTCCCAGAGCGTGAAACGCAACACCCTTGATTCAGAGCGGCGCCGCCCGGCCGAAGACAGACATCCGACTACGAGCTTTTTAACCGCAACAACTTTAATATACGCTATTGGAGCTGGAGTTACCGCGGCTGCTGGCACCAGACTTGCCCTCCAATGGTTCCTCGTTAAAGGATTTAAAGTGTACTCATTCCAATCACGGGGCCTCGGAAGAGTCCCGTATCGTTATTTTTCGTCACTACCTCCCCGTGCCGGGAGTGGGTAATTTGCGCGCCTGCTGCCTTCCTTGGATGTGGTAGCCGTTTCTCAGGCTCCCTCTCCGGAATCGAACCCCGATTCCCCGTTACCCGTTGCAACCATGGTAGGCGCGTAACCTACCATCGACAGTTGATAAGGCAGACATTTGAAAGATACGTCGCCGGCGCGAAGGCCGTGCGATCGGCGTGAAGTTATCCAGAGTCACCAAAATTGGTACGGTGCGCGAGCCCGAAAGCCCGGCCCCGACTGGTTTTGATCTAATAAAAGCACCTCTTCTGCGAGCCCGAAAGCCCGCAGTCGAGGCTCGAGTGCATGTATTAGCTCTAGAATTACCACAGTTATCCAAGTAGGATGGAGTGGATCTAAGGAACCATAACTGATTTATTGAGCCATTCGCGGTTTCGCCGTCTAGCGGCTTGTACTTAGACATGCATGGCTTAATCTTTGAGACAAGCATATGCTACTGGCAGGATCAACCAGGTATTTCGTGTATGTTTGTTTGATATGCATCCGGCGAGTTGCGGGTTTTTATTTCGCCCACGCATCACCAAACACACACCAAATCAACACGTTTTTTTTTTTTCTTTTTCTTCGGAAACTAAAATTTTTGATCGCAACGCCTGGCGTGTCACAGCGAGTCCCAGTGAAGAGAAACACCGATCCGATCCGTTTGTTGGATTTTTTTCATTTCAATTTCCAAAGTCAAAGACCATTCAACGGTCTATGAGCCCAAAGTGAATCGGATTCATTCGACCGGTCTTGATATATTCATCAACTTTTTTCCCGTATTACGGTTTTCGACGGTCATATGTGGCGTGCTGTATGCTCATAAGTCAAGCCTGCTTTACTAAGCTGACAAGCATACATCTTTTAAATTTTTGTGGGCTCAGAGTTTTATTTTTATTTTTCCACCGCCGAGGCACACTCTCGCATCACCCCGCACGACACACACACACACACACACACCTCACCGCTCAACGGTCACACGAGGCAGAATTTTCCGCAAAGACTTTCGAAGAGAAAGAGAAAACTCGGAACAACCGCGGTCAGAGGCCAGCATAGAGGCATCGTATAGAAAGTCATGGGCGGAAAAAACAAATCATTTCAAGTCGAGACAAGCAACAAGACTACCCCTATAAAAGTGCGCAATTCTTTAAGAGTTCACCGAAGAATGACCGAGATCAAGTATGCACGAAACGAACATATTCCAAGGGCAGCTGAATAAGCGATTCTGCGCCGAAGCGCGAGAAAAGCAAGCGGTACACCGATGGGGATCGTTTTTTTTATCGTGTTAGATTCGTTGTTGTCAAGCAAGGATTCTCAAAATGTTTTTTGCATTGCACCCAAGTTTCGTACTGATTACTTGTCGCAGACCGGTGACTGTCAAAAAAAAATTTTTTACGTTTTTTCTTGAGAGGTCACTGCCTACACACAACTCCGGGCGGGCCGTACACTCACAGCCGTTTGAATTCTCCCTTCGTGTGTCATGGCCATAACTGAGCGTACATCTTACCGGGCGCCGAGTTGATCTGGCTTGTTCGATGAACGTTCGGGATACGTACAATCGATATAGCTCCAACCGTAACTCGTTTGTAATTACGCCGGCCATACTCAGCGGGCGCTCAGCTCAGCTCTCGATATCTTCCGTCGAAGGGAAGTTCGTAGTAAAAGAGAGTCAGAGTCGACGCCACATTTTGCGGTCCTCGCATCTCATCCGATTTTTGAATTTTATAGATTTGCCATCACTTCCACCCAATTCTCTCGTATATTTCAATCTCTTGACTTTTTCCGACCGGGCCGTCTTCGCCCCCCTTCAACTCCGTCCATCTCCACTTCTGTGTTCCACACAACGAGCTTCCGTCAAACGGCAAAATGTGAAATATGCGCACGCCGCACGAAATAATTTGAAAGCGTTCTGTTTGGTGGCTTTTTTATTTTTATCTCTCGGCTCACACACACACACACACATTTCCGCCTGAACGGTAATTTTTTTTGATACGGTGTCAAAAAGTGAAAAGACGCGCACCATTTTCTTTTCTCTTCCGTATCGTCGCTGACGGTAAACGCTGATGGTTATGATGCCGTAAGTTTGGAAGAAAGAATCTTTCCCGTCTTGTCTCGTTACGGTAAAATAACAAAGAACAAGCGTCCGATTTCTCTCACAGACGGCCACAGACAAACCACACGTGCCGAAGAAACGAAACGTCCGAAACCAAAAAAATGTTTGACGCGCGCACCTCTTCTGAACTTTTCGACCAAGAGTCGTTGGATCGAGTGACGAGCTTCTCAGCTGTCGCACCAATCGGTGAAGCGGGCGTTTGAATTCCCGTCCACATCGCGGTTCGGATATATTTTTACATATACCGACCATCGGAAATTTCGAAAACGGTTTTACCGAAGGAATGATATTTCACACACCGACAGCTCATCGAGTTCGTCTCCGTTCAACGGTTTTTTTTTTTAAGACTTTTTGATCGCATGGGGCTAAACTGGTTAGAGCAAAGCCGCGATCCAAGCAGTGAAAAAAAAACAAAGACAGTGCAAGCGCGATCGAACGGAATCGAAACTAAAATCATGTGAAGTGGCGGGCGGAAAGGAGCTCAGCTACGGTGGAAATGAAACTACAACTAACGCCGAACCGGACAACTTCCCATTCTGCGTCTTCGTTTCATTTCCCAAAGCTCCCCGTCGATACCAAAGTTTTTGCGTCGAAGCTACTAAAGAAATTTTGCGCTTTCCTTTTCGCCTCTTTCGCCTTCCCTTCGATATCTATCCAACCACCGGCTTCGACTTTATTTCTTTCACCCGTCTATTCGCCCGATAGTCGACGGTCGGCCATTCTTTGGTATCGGCCAGGCGGACTAACAAGAAGTAAGACTCGTTTGAAAAATTTGGACCGGGCTTTACAATCGCTGCTTGTCGTAATGTCGCAAATTTGAAAAAAATTTTCAATTCGAGAAACCAAACTATTCGACACTTCGAAAATTTTTGGGACTCTGAAAATTTTTCCGAGTTTAGGAATCGAGACCTCTTCTATACTAAGGAAAACCACTAATGTTCCGCCGCATAATGTCTCCGTTTTCCGGCTCATTTTTAGCGATTGGACGGGGACATTGCCCCATCCAACCGCCAGCCGACTTTCAGGAACCGTCGATTTCAAAGTTGGGACTTAGAAAATTTTCGACGAGTGGGAATTTTTTACGGTCGCAAGTCATCACGACACGCCCGACCAACCCATTTGAGAGCCGCCACGCCTCGAC
>NC_060916.1:15963312-15983312 GCF_021234035.1 Daphnia pulicaria
CAACCCTTCAACGCTCACCGTCGCGACCCCCCTACTCGTCGGGGCCTCAGCGCCGTCGCTCTCTTCGAGCTGACACGGACGTTATTCGCTCTGCCGACCGACGGCCCGGTATAGGCACGACGCTATAGCGCCTCCCATTTTAAGGGCTAGTTGCTTCGGCAGGTGAGTTGTTACACACTCCTGAGCGGATTCCGACCTCCATGGCCACCGTCCTGCTGTCTTTAGCAACCAACTCCTTTTCGTGGGATCCGAAATGTGCGTCGTTTAGGCGCCTTAACCGGGCGTTTGGTTCATCCCACAGCGCCAGTTCTGCTTACCAAAAATGGCCCACTGGGCGCTCAGATTCAAATCAATTGCCGCGGCCTCAATCAAGGAAAAAGGCCGGGCTTCTCACCCATTGAAAGTTTGAGAATAGGTTGAGGTCGTTTCGACCCCAAGGCCTCTAATCATTCGCTTTACCGGATGAAACTCCGTTTGTTCTCTTTGCGAGCACCAGCTATCCTGAGGGAAACTTCGGGGGGAACCAGCTACTAGATGGTTCGATTAGTCTTTCGCCCCTATACCCAACTCCGACGATCGATTTGCACGTCAGAATCGCTGCGGACCTCCACCAGGGTTTCCCCTGGCTTCGTCCTGGCCAGGCATAGGTCACCATCTTTCGGGTCCCAACGTGTGCGCTCTGGGTTCGTCCGGCCAACTCGACCAAACCCTTTTAAGGGGGAAAGATCTCGCGAGCATTCGGACGCCCTGGGGTTGCGCCCGCTCTGTTCGAGACGGGATCACCCCTCGCGGATGCACCCTCATCGGGGCCGCTTCACTTTCATTGCGCCTCGCGAGTTTAGTTTGATAATTTCTCGACGACTTGCGCACATGTTAGACTCCTTGGTCCGTGTTTCAAGACGGGTCGGGTGGGACCCGACTTCTACTCTCCGCTCTGGGCCTCCACAGGTTGAGCACCGCAACTTTTTCTCTTTTACAAAAAAAAGCTACGACACCTCCCGGGAGGAGACAGGTCACGACCGGGCAGTACTGTTGGGAAACGCCGCGCTCGTCATCACGGCACCCGCAAAGGTAACCACGAAACTCGCTAACGGACGCCCCGTGTAACAGACACCCAGTCGGTCGCGGAGTCCTACTAGGCCCCCCACTTGCGGACCTTGGCGTGGCTATTGCGATCGCAGAACGACTTATGCAAGAGAGCCGCCAATTCAGGCAGTCTCCACGCAGCGTTAAGGGCATACAACCAAGTGCCGGGAGCGGGGACTTGTTCGACCTTCGAGGGCCCACCCGTTTAACCCCCTGAACGGTTTCACGCACTCTTGAACTCTCTCTTCAAAGTTCTTTTCAACTTTCCCTCGCGGTACTTGTTCGCTATCGGTCTCGTGGCGATATTTAGCCTTAGAAGGAGTTTACCTCCCGCTTAGGGCTGCACGCTCAAGCAACCCGACTCTTGGGAAGGGATCCGATGCACGGTCTCGGCTCGTCTTATCTACGGGCCTGACACCCTCTGTGGGTTGCTCGCCCCGTTCATGGAGACTTGGACGATAGATACCGGACAGACGCGCACGATCCTCCCGAACACCACATTCCTCGGCACCCGCTCAACCGGGCGCGAGGTTCGGTGCTGGGCTCATCCCTGTTCGCTCGCCGCTACTAAGGGAATCCTTGTTAGTTTCTTTTCCTCCGCTTACTGATATGCTTAAGTTCAGCGGGTAGTCTCATCTAAACTGAGGTCAGAATGAATTGTTTGTTTTCAAAAGGAGACAACACTTTATCTAGCTCGGCAGACTTTGGCGTTTTAAAGCCGGGAAAGATTGAATAATTGCCGGTTCAAATTTTTTTTCGAAATAAAGCGAGTCTCTCGTTATTCGCAAAAATTAATTTACGAAAAGTGACAGGGCGTCCTGCGGCTTTTTGTATTGAAACAACGCGTCGTGCGCGAACCAAGCTTGCATAACGATCGGTTAGAGTGAGTGATAATTCGCGGTGGTCGACACTTCGACACGCCCGGCGCACACACACAACTAAACTCGCGTTGAAGCGGTATATCGCGCACACGCAGCCGACACCTTGTTCGAGAAGATGTGTTTATTTCTAAATTTTTTTTGAGTTGGCTCAAAAATTTCCCATCTGTTTTGCCATCGAAAAAGGTTTCTTTTGAATAGAGAGGAAAAAAACAAAACAGGGCGAACCTTCTTTTATTTTTCCCCCTTTTTTGTATTTGAGGCATCGCGGACACTTAAGTCGCGCGGCACCCAGACGTTAGAGATTCGGGAGCTTTTATGCGGTCAGGCCGGGTGAAAAATAAATCTCGCCGCGACCCAACATGCAAAACCAAGACTGAAAAAATCTCTGTTCGTTCATCATTCGACCGACCCTCAGTCAGATGTGGCCCGAGCGAGAAGCTGGGCCGCCATTTACGTTCAAGATTTCGATGCTCCATGTGTTCTGCAGTTCGCATGGATTAGCGCACTTTGCTGCGCTCTTCATCGATCCACGAGCCTAGTGATCCACCGTTCAGGGTCGTATATAAAACGACATATTCGTTTTCTTCTCTCTTTTTCTCCAACCCGCCCAAGCAAATGAATGCGAGGGCGGAGAAAGAAAGCCAGAAAGAAAATGTTCCGATAAACACTCGTACTAGAATTTGGGTTTAGTGTGTTATTGTGATTTTGAATTCTTCCTACTTCATCGAGAGGGCGAAGGGCAAGCTTAAAAAACATTCGGTTTTCAACGGCATAGTGTCGGGCTTTGGAGTGTTAGTCTATGCGACGCACACGCACGCAACCACGAGTATCTACGGCCCAAAAGAACGTCCAGAGCGTACCAAAAGTCTCACACTTTCGTCCCCCACCGAGAATCAAAATCCCGAAGACGAAGAGAAAAAAAAACAATTTCGATTGGGCGTATCCGCTTTAAACCACCGCGCATCAGAGCGCCTGATACCCGTTCAAAATCTTGATGTTTTTTTTCTGGCTCTCCATCCATCGAGTTTTTTTTTTCAAAGTGTTTGATTTAGGGACTAATAATATAAGACTTTATAAAATCTCCTTTATTGTTCCTTCGGTACTCGCGGCCCAGGCGGGCTATCGTATTCTTCACTCTACTAACGTCAACACTGTGAGCGCCGCTAAAGGTCGAATGAATCTATAGAGACATTCACCATCGAAGCAGAAAGAATTTGCTCACGGCCATAGACAAAATCGAAAGACTTTGTGTTTTTTTTGAGCCGAGAGGAAAGAAAAATCAATTTGAAAAGGCGAATCCGCTTTAAACCACCGCGCATCAGAGCGCCTGATACCCGTTCAAAATAAATGATTTTCTTCCGTCAACCCACACATAGTTCATACGATGTCTTACGCCGAAAGACTTTTGATGGGGTTTTTTTTGTTTTGCAACTTTTAGTTGTTTCGTGCTCAACCAAAGCCATATGCGCAAAACATTTGTCTTGTTCGTTTATGATCCTTCCGCAGGTTCACCTACGGAAACCTTGTTACGACTTTTACTTCCTCTAAAGGATCAAGTTCGACCATCTTTCAGTCTCGCCGTTGGTAGGCACCGCACGGGCAGAGATTGCTCCCCACTCGACGGCACCCCGACAAGCCCGTCCGAAGGCCTCACTAAATCATTCAATCGGTAGTAGCGACGGGCGGTGTGTACAAAGGGCAGGGACGTAATCGACGCGGGCTAGTGACCCGCGCCTACTAGGGATTCCTGGTTCATGGGGATCATTGCAGTCCCCAATCCCAACCACGAAGGAGGTTCAGCGGTTACCCGGTCCTTTCGGACAGGGAGAGTGAAACACGCTGATTCCTTCAGTGTAGCGCGCGTGCGGCCCAGGACATCTAAGGGCATCACAGACCTGTTATTGCTCACTGTCACGCGGCTGGACGCCGCTTGTCCCTCTAAGAAGACTGCGTGACGGACGCGAGAGCAGAAGGTATCGCCGGGGATGACGACGACCGAATAACAATAGAGCCAGCCCCCGCGAGACATTCCCGACAAAGCCCCGCCATACCTCATCCGCCAGGCAACCAACCCGTGAAGGCCGTACACCCGACGAACAAAGCACAACGAAACCAAGCCGAGAGATTGCCTCACTAAAGGAACCAGTCCCACCGAGACCCGAATCGCCGCCACCTGATCCCGACGCCTCCGTACTCCCTTCGGTTTCAATTGATAAAACCCGTCACCTATTTAGCAGGCTAGAGTCTCGTTCGTTATCGGAATTAACCAGACAAATCGCTCCACCAACTAAGAACGGCCATGCACCACCACCCACCGAATCAAGAAAGAGCTCTCAATCTGTCAATCCTTCCAGTGTCCGGGCCTGGTGAGGTTTCCCGTGTTGAGTCAAATTAAGCCGCAGGCTCCACTCCTGGTGGTGCCCTTCCGTCAATTCCTTTAAGTTTCAGCTTTGCAACCATACTTCCCCCGGAACCCAAAGACTTTGGTTTCCCGGAAGCTGCCCGTCGAGTCATTGGAGTAACTCCGACGGATTGCTGGTTGGCATCGTTTATGGTTAGAACTAGGGCGGTATCTGATCGCCTTCGAACCTCTAACTTTCGTTCTTGATCAAGGAAAACATTCTTGGCAAATGCCTTCGCTGTTGTTCGTCTTGCGGCGGTCCAAGAATTTCACCTCTGTCGCCGCAGTACGAATGCCCCCGTCCGTCTCTATTGACCATTACCTCGGGTCCAAAAGTAAAAGACCAGCAAAATCGGACCGAGGTCCTATTCCATCATTCCATGCTGCGATATTCAGGCGTTGGGATACACCTGCTTTGAGCACTCTAATTTGTTCAAAGTAAACGTTGCCGGCCGCCCGAGACACCCGGTGAAGGGCACCCCGAACGATTGACTGGGTGGAGCGAATCGAGTCAACTACGACCAAAATTAAAAAAGAACCCGAAAGAACTTTCCAACTCTGGCCGCAGATACAACAACGACGCACCGACCACCACTCCGGCGATGTTGTCCGACCGTGAAGAGAGTCGGGCTTTGACACCCGGGCTCCCAGAGCGTGAAACGCAACACCCTTGATTCAGAGCGGCGCCGCCCGGCCGAAGACAGACATCCGACTACGAGCTTTTTAACCGCAACAACTTTAATATACGCTATTGGAGCTGGAGTTACCGCGGCTGCTGGCACCAGACTTGCCCTCCAATGGTTCCTCGTTAAAGGATTTAAAGTGTACTCATTCCAATCACGGGGCCTCGGAAGAGTCCCGTATCGTTATTTTTCGTCACTACCTCCCCGTGCCGGGAGTGGGTAATTTGCGCGCCTGCTGCCTTCCTTGGATGTGGTAGCCGTTTCTCAGGCTCCCTCTCCGGAATCGAACCCCGATTCCCCGTTACCCGTTGCAACCATGGTAGGCGCGTAACCTACCATCGACAGTTGATAAGGCAGACATTTGAAAGATACGTCGCCGGCGCGAAGGCCGTGCGATCGGCGTGAAGTTATCCAGAGTCACCAAAATTGGTACGGTGCGCGAGCCCGAAAGCCCGGCCCCGACTGGTTTTGATCTAATAAAAGCACCTCTTCTGCGAGCCCGAAAGCCCGCAGTCGAGGCTCGAGTGCATGTATTAGCTCTAGAATTACCACAGTTATCCAAGTAGGATGGAGTGGATCTAAGGAACCATAACTGATTTATTGAGCCATTCGCGGTTTCGCCGTCTAGCGGCTTGTACTTAGACATGCATGGCTTAATCTTTGAGACAAGCATATGCTACTGGCAGGATCAACCAGGTATTTCGTGTATGTTTGTTTGATATGCATCCGGCGAGTTGCGGGTTTTTATTTCGCCCACGCATCACCAAACACACACCAAATCAACACGTTTTTTTTTTTTCTTTTTCTTCGGAAACTAAAATTTTTGATCGCAACGCCTGGCGTGTCACAGCGAGTCCCAGTGAAGAGAAACACCGATCCGATCCGTTTGTTGGATTTTTTTCATTTCAATTTCCAAAGTCAAAGACCATTCAACGGTCTATGAGCCCAAAGTGAATCGGATTCATTCGACCGGTCTTGATATATTCATCAACTTTTTTCCCGTATTACGGTTTTCGACGGTCATATGTGGCGTGCTGTATGCTCATAAGTCAAGCCTGCTTTACTAAGCTGACAAGCATACATCTTTTAAATTTTTGTGGGCTCAGAGTTTTATTTTTATTTTTCCACCGCCGAGGCACACTCTCGCATCACCCCGCACGACACACACACACACACACACACCTCACCGCTCAACGGTCACACGAGGCAGAATTTTCCGCAAAGACTTTCGAAGAGAAAGAGAAAACTCGGAACAACCGCGGTCAGAGGCCAGCATAGAGGCATCGTATAGAAAGTCATGGGCGGAAAAAACAAATCATTTCAAGTCGAGACAAGCAACAAGACTACCCCTATAAAAGTGCGCAATTCTTTAAGAGTTCACCGAAGAATGACCGAGATCAAGTATGCACGAAACGAACATATTCCAAGGGCAGCTGAATAAGCGATTCTGCGCCGAAGCGCGAGAAAAGCAAGCGGTACACCGATGGGGATCGTTTTTTTTATCGTGTTAGATTCGTTGTTGTCAAGCAAGGATTCTCAAAATGTTTTTTGCATTGCACCCAAGTTTCGTACTGATTACTTGTCGCAGACCGGTGACTGTCAAAAAAAAATTTTTTACGTTTTTTCTTGAGAGGTCACTGCCTACACACAACTCCGGGCGGGCCGTACACTCACAGCCGTTTGAATTCTCCCTTCGTGTGTCATGGCCATAACTGAGCGTACATCTTACCGGGCGCCGAGTTGATCTGGCTTGTTCGATGAACGTTCGGGATACGTACAATCGATATAGCTCCAACCGTAACTCGTTTGTAATTACGCCGGCCATACTCAGCGGGCGCTCAGCTCAGCTCTCGATATCTTCCGTCGAAGGGAAGTTCGTAGTAAAAGAGAGTCAGAGTCGACGCCACATTTTGCGGTCCTCGCATCTCATCCGATTTTTGAATTTTATAGATTTGCCATCACTTCCACCCAATTCTCTCGTATATTTCAATCTCTTGACTTTGTCCGACCGGGCCGTCTTCGCCCCCCTTCAACTCCGTCCATCTCCACTTCTGTGTTCCACACAACGAGCTTCCGTCAAACGGCAAAATGTGAAATATGCGCACGCCGCACGAAATAATTTGAAAGCGTTCTGTTTGGTGGCTTTTTTATTTTTATCTCTCGGCTCACACACACACACACACATTTCCGCCTGAACGGTAATTTTTTTTGATACGGTGTCAAAAAGTGAAAAGACGCGCACCATTTTCTTTTCTCTTCCGTATCGTCGCTGACGGTAAACGCTGATGGTTATGATGCCGTAAGTTTGGAAGAAAGAATCTTTCCCGTCTTGTCTCGTTACGGTAAAATAACAAAGAACAAGCGTCCGATTTCTCTCACAGACGGCCACAGACAAACCACACGTGCCGAAGAAACGAAACGTCCGAAACCAAAAAAATGTTTGACGCGCGCACCTCTTCTGAACTTTTCGACCAAGAGTCGTTGGATCGAGTGACGAGCTTCTCAGCTGTCGCACCAATCGGTGAAGCGGGCGTTTGAATTCCCGTCCACATCGCGGTTCGGATATATTTTTACATATACCGACCATCGGAAATTTCGAAAACGGTTTTACCGAAGGAATGATATTTCACACACCGACAGCTCATCGAGTTCGTCTCCGTTCAACGGTTTTTTTTTTTAAGACTTTTTGATCGCATGGGGCTAAACTGGTTAGAGCAAAGCCGCGATCCAAGCAGTGAAAAAAAAAACAAAGACAGTGCAAGCGCGATCGAACGGAATCGAAACTAAAATCATGTGAAGTGGCGGGCGGAAAGGAGCTCAGCTACGGTGGAAATGAAACTACAACTAACGCCGAACCGGACAACTTCCCATTCTGCGTCTTCGTTTCATTTCCCAAAGCTCCCCGTCGATACCAAAGTTTTTGCGTCGAAGCTACTAAAGAAATTTCGCGCTTTCCTTTTCGCCTCTTTCGCCTTCCCTTCGATATCTATCCAACCACCGGCTTCGACTTTATTTCTTTCACCCGTCTATTCGCCCGATAGTCGACGGTCGGCCATTCTTTGGTATCGGCCAGGCGGACTAACAAGAAGTAAGACTCGTTTGAAAAATTTGGACCGGGCTTTACAATCGCTGCTTGTCGTAATGTCGCAAATTTGAAAAAAATTTTCAATTCGAGAAACCAAACTATTCGACACTTCGAAAATTTTTGGGACTCTGAAAATTTTTCCGAGTTTAGGAATCGAGACCTCTTCTATACTAAGGAAAACCACTAATGTTCCGCCGCATAATGTCTCCGTTTTCCGGCTCATTTTTAGCGATTGGACGGGGACATTGCCCCATCCAACCGCCAGCCGACTTTCAGGAACCGTCGTTTTCAAAGTTGGGACTTAGAAAATTTTCGACGAGTGGGAATTTTTTACGGTCGCAAGTCATCACGACACGCCCGACCAACCCATTTGAGAGCCGCCACGCCTCGACGGTGTGACGGCTTTTTTTCGAATCGACGGGTCTCGCTCACTCCTCTCTCGCGCCGACCAGAGGCCGGGCGAGAGAGTCGTTGCCAAACACCGTCGTCGGAAATGGGAGAATTTGAGTGGGAATTTTTTACGGTCGCGAGTCATCACGACACGCCCGACCAACCCACTTGAGAGCCGCCACGCCTCGACGGTGTGACGGCTTCTCTTTTCGAATCGACGGGTCTCGCTCACTCCTCTCTCGCGCCGACCAGTGGCCGGGCGAGAGAGTCGTTGCCAAACACCGTCGTCGGAAATCGAGAAATTTTCATTTCCATTTCCATTTTTTTTCATCGGCCTTTATACGTCCAAGTCCCGCCAACCACGTCACTACCACGTCGTCGGGACTTAGAAAAATTTTTCAATTTTTCGGACTTAGAAAATTTTTCAACTTTCTTTTTTTCGACAACCTCTTCCCTATATAGGAAAGTAGTGGATGTTCCGGGCAGTAACTGTACGAAAAAGTCGATTTCCGAATTTTTGCCGGACATTCACCTGAGCTCAGGCCGGGCCGCCCGCTCAACTGCCGCCCGGTCACCACCAAAAACCGGTCTTGGAAATTTTAGGACTTAGAAAATTTTTCAACTTTTTCTTTCTCGACAACCTCTTCCCTATATGTGAAATATCGGTGAGCTCGGCGATACTTCGCTGGGATTTCTCCCAGTTTGTTCGGCCGGACCTAGAGCTATCGATCGCTCAATCGGTACTTACTTTCTAATCTCGATCGGGAGAAGTAAGTCTTGCTTCGGCTGAAGAATGGGTGAATTCTCGTACAGGCCTGCAAAGACAAATCAGACTAAGTTAGTTACTTCGGCACTAACTCAGAATAGACGAGCGGTTCCAACTGCTCGCAGAGTCGACTGCAAGTTGGCCGGGAGTAGAGGTGGGTTAGTCCCGGGATGGGGCCGTTCGACGGTTGGTCGTACTAGGCGCCCGAGAAGGAGAGCGAGTGCCGTGCTACTCGAAGGCACAGCAAGGCGTGTGCTCCTTCCAGTCAGTCCTTCGGATGTGTCCGAGTCCCGACACTTAGAATGCCCGTAATCGAGAGCGATTCTAAGTCCCAACTTTACAAGTTGTTTTACAAAGGCTGGCCTCTCGACTGAGGCTGGCAACCTGAACAGTGTTCAATACAACGGCGCTTCGAGGCCGAGGGGGTGACTCTAAGACTCTAGTAAGAAGATCAATAAAGAGATGCTTACTGTTTGAGTGCTTGTGAATGAGTGATTTATTAGCCCGCATTGGCGCTGTGAAGTAAACTATAATTACAGGCATGGTAATAACAACATTGTCAAATTATAACATTTAATTAATGCGGACTATAGGAGGCGCGAGTCTCGCCCTTTATCTTCTTCGCGGCGGGCCCACTTGGAATGGGTAGCCTCGGGGCGACACGTGTCTTGCCTCTTTATCGTCTTCGCGGCTGGCCCGTTTGGGGTGGGTAGCCTCTGGGTTTCTCGAGTAATGGATTTACTTCTAAGTCCATTCTCTCTAATTTCTTCTAAGTCCCAATGGATAAAATCCGCACGCGCTTCTTCTTCTACGCTGCAATCTTCCGGCCATCCTGGGACTACGGATGCCATCCGCCGGAGTGCTCTTTATCTCTCCGGCTATTTTACTCCAGTCTGGCCATCCAGCTTTGCTGAATGTACTACACCAGACTCTCTACTACTCCGACTATCTTACCGAGTTGATAGTTATTTGCTACCCCGGTCTGCTCTCTTGCCCCGGGGTAGTATTTCGATTGAATCGTCGAAATATTTCTAAGTCCATACTTTAAGAAATTTTATAAACAGGGGTGCCTTCCCTACATAGGAAAGTAGCTAATGTTCCGCCGCATAATGTCTTGGTTTGACGGCCCATTTTAAGAGAAAGGCCGGGCACATGGGCTTGACCTGCCGTCCGACGGTTTCCGAGGACCGTCGATTTGTGTCGGTGTTTACATGCATTATTCGGCGGGGCTTGTAGCTGTTTTATCCGTCCAGCACCTCGCGCTGGTCCGGATCAACCCCTGTCGCATTCTTAGCAGCGGGCTTCGGTCTCCACGCTGCCTGCGCTCGGTCGCGTCTTCGTACTTCAGCTCTGAGCTGCTTGGGTGTTAGATCTTCGTCATCTATCCACTCTATCGGGTTAGACCTTTCGAGGTCGGCCGACGCCGGTAAGTTTACCACCGGCATCTTCGGTTGACCGTGTCGTGGTCTTACTCCCGTGGCCGGTGCCACATCCGACGGACGATTCGTGTCTCCACCGTCCACACCCGAGGCACTCGTTGTCTCTCGCGGCTGTGCCCCATGTGGCCGGCGACTCGTAGCCTTATCACCGTTGCCCGGACGTTTCCCAGTTACTCCGTCAAATGCCGAGGCAATCGTTACCTCTCGTGGCTGTGCCACATGTGGCCGGCAATCCGTAGCCTCATCGCCGAGGGCCGTGGTATTCCACACTCCCCCCATGTAAGTTCTCTTACATACTTGCCCAGATGAGGTTACGTGATCTCCAAATCTGCTCGGGTTCTTGGCAAAGTCTGCGTCGATGATACCTGGTTCTACTTCGAGAGGGTACAAGTTCTGGACAGGTCTATTTACGATTGACGTTTTGCCCTTTGAGTCGACCATGACTAGCTTGACTTTCCGGACTAAGTGATCTCGACCCTTGATGAGTTCGATCACTCGCCCAATGTTCCAATTGATTCGCTTGACGTAGTCCACGTGGATCAAGACTACTTGTCCTAGCTTGACCGACTTCGACGGTATTTGCTCTTGATGGAATCTATTTAGATCCTTCAGATAGGTTGGGACGAATTCTGTCCACCAGTCTGCCACTAGCTTTCGTCTAGCGGCTTCTCTGTTCGTGAGAAACAAGGAGTCTGCGCCGAGCAGTTCTTCCTCTTCCGGAGGTTCGGTGTCGAACTTGTTTACAAAGCCTCCTTTGATTAACTGGTTCGGAGTTAGAGCCGTTTCGTCGCCAGCGATATATCCCAACGGACGGTTGTTTACGATGTCACTGATCTCTGTGATCACCGTATGGAACATGTCGAAGTCCATCTGCTTCGGGTTAAAGGTCTTATGCAACGCTTGCTTCACGGTCTTTATCATGCGTTCCCAGAAGCCACCCCACCAGGGAGCTACACTCGCTGAGAACCGCCAAGAGATGTTTCTATTGGCCATGAAGTCGTAGACTGTCTTGCATTGCCAGAGTCTTCTGAGGTATCTTGCCGTACTATCGAATTCCAGCGCGTTGTCTGAATAGACTGTTCTTGGCGCGTATTTCAACGCGCAGAACCGACGGAAAGCGTTAATGAACGCCGCCGCACTTTTTCCTCTAGTTACCTCTAGGTGAACGGCTCTTGTCGTGGCACAAGTGAACATAACTATGTACACTTTGACTATCTGTCTCCCGTCAATCGCAAACTTGGGTTGTTTCTTTTCTTTCTTTTTCTTTTTCTTTTTCTTGTCGAGGGCACCGACTCTCTCCGGTACCAACTCTTCATCCGATTCGTCGGATGATTCTGATTCCTCTTCGGGGACTCCTGGCTCAGTCCTTGGCTGGACTATCACCGCTTTACTCGGTTCGTTTACTAGTACATTGTACGGACCGGCCATGTCGATGCCGGTGACTGAAAAGGGATCGGATATTTTCAGCCGTTCAATTGGCAAGTGAGCTGGCTTTTCGCTGAAGGCTGTTGCGTTGACCTTCTGACATCTCACGCATCGGTTGAGGATGTCTTTTATCACCTGACAGTGTTTGGGCAGCCAGAATTCGCTTCTGACTTCCATGGTCATGGCGTTCATTCCCATGTGCCCGACCCTCCTATGCAGCTTGCGTAGCAAGACTGTGGTTATATAGTGATCGGGCGGGAGTAAGATCAATGCATCGAGATGATATCTTGCCAACAGTACCTGGGCTCGTCCCCTGCACCTGATAATTCGATTCGTCGTGTCGAACACCGGTCTCAACTTTCTGAACATCTTGTCTCTCGGGACTTTCCCCCGCTCGATTCTATCGTAATCCTCGGGGTATGACTCCATCTGTGCGTGTCTTATCAAGGCGTATCGTGCCGTGAGTAGCTCCTCATATGTGAGTCGCTTGAATGAAACCTGGCATCTCGATCCCGGTTTTTTGAACTTGATTTCCTTCAAGTCAACCATGTCAAACAGGACTTGCTCGATAATGAGGGAAGGCCGGTACATTTTACCTTTAAAGCCGTCCACTGCTCTTTGGATCATAGCCTGAGCTCTGACCATTTTATCCCAGTCGCTGTACTCTTTGCGCCAGTCTGGGTGTTTCGGACGGACCATATCCGTTTGAATGAGGTTTGCCTTGATTTCGATCGGCTTATACTTGTCATACTCCGGGAGCCATTCGGGGCCCTTCCACCAGTTCGATCTCTGGATTTCCTTTGCTGAGCCTCCCCTTGAGAGGAGATCAGCCGGGTTCTGAGTCCCTTCGCAGAAGTGGATTTCTGCGCCGAATTCTCTGATCTTCGAGACTCGGTTTTGTACCCAGATTTCTGGGGTTTTGTTGGTGGCCGTGATCCAACATGTCGCTATCTGAGAATCGGTCCAGATGTGCGCTTTGTGTTCAACCCGATGTTGGTCTCGTATATACTTGCCAAGTATAGACGCCATCAGGTTACTCAGCAGTTCGAGCCGAGGGATGGTCATTGCCTTTTTTGGTAACGGAGCCACCTTTGATTTTGCTGCTATGAGGGCGATCGTCGTCCCTTGCACTTCGTATGCTACGGCCCCATATCCTACCTCGCTGGCATCGCAGAAGATGTGGAGTTCGCTAGGCTCCTTAACCTCTATGCCCGTCCAGCGAGGAATCCGTATGAGCTGTAGGTCTTCGAGACCTTTGATGAACTCCTCCCAATTCTCATTGGTGCAACTGTTCACTATCTGATCCCATTTGCCGTTGGCTAACCATGAGATCTGCATCGCCCGTTTCGCGGACAATATCGCCGGGTTCACGAAGCCCAACGGGTCGTATAGCGTTAGCGCTAGGCTAAACAGCTGTCGCTTGGTAAGCCCTTCTCCTAGCCTTCGTGCCTCGGATATTATTTTATCGGCGTTGAATTTGAACTGGTCGGTTACTGGGTCCCAAAGGATTCCCAGAGCCTTTTTGTCCGCATGTTCGAACACCTCATCTATTCCCAATTTCGATGGTCGGGAGGAGAATTCGAACTCCCCCCGTAGTAAGTTTGTTAGCTCGGCCGAATTCGTCGACCACTTACAGAGTTTCATCTTGATCTCCCCCAAGATTCGACTTATCAGCCTTATCTCTTCGGCAGCTTGTTCGGGAGTTTCGGCTCCCCCCATCCAGTCGTCGACATAGATTTGGTTAAGAGTCCTGGCTGTGATGCCTGGGTACTCTGTTTCGTACTTCTGCAGGTGCCAGGTTAGAACGGCCCTGAGTATAAATGGGCTCGATGCGAGTCCAAAGGTGAGTCTCTTCCATGCGTAGACCACCACCTTGGGTATGGCAGCTTCGGGGTCTTCGACCCAAAGAAACCTCACGATTTGCTCGTGGTCTTTGTGGATTTTGATTTGCAAAAACGCCTTCTCGATGTCGGCCGTCCACGCTATGCAATATCGCCTAAACCTCATTAGAATCCCCATGATGTCTGGGTTTAGGTTTGGTCCTATCTCAAGATTGGCGTTGAAACTGCGCCGGTTCTTGTGATGGACCGATCCATCAAAGACTGGTCGTATCTTTGTGGTTTCCGCGTCTTCTCGCTCGACCGGTCTGTTCGGCAAAAATGCCATTGGCCCATCGTAGTTCGGGTCAGCTATTTCGATGAATCCTTCCCGTAAGTAGGACATCATTACTTCGTGATATCGTATTCGCTTCTCTTTAGTGAAGGAGTCGCTTTTCCACAGATTTTCGAATCTTATGTCGGCTATGGATCTACATGAGTCGTAGTCCGGTCGCTCTTGGGTGAAGGGATACCGTACGACGGCTCGCCCTTCTTCATCGGCTTCGATGCTAGCTATGTAAGCTTGGATGAATTCGACATCCGTTAGTTCCTTATTTGGGATACCTAAACTTTCAAGGCTCCAGAAGGCCGCAAAGTGTTTGTCGACACTTGAGATCTCGTGCTCTTCGGGCACGATCTCTACTTTGGCCACGCACGCTACTGTCTCGTATCCCGGGTCTCCTAAGGAGCCCGATATCGTCCAACCGAAGATAGTGTTATGCGCCACTATTTTCCGGTGCCTGCGCGGTGCTTCCAGTAACATGAATTCGTACATGTTACTGTTTCCAATTAGGATGTCAATCGTCTTGACTTGAGACGGTCTTCTGTGCCTCGGGTCGGCCAAGGTTTCGCCTTCTTTGAGCAACCTCTCGCCAAGCTTCGTCTCGGTGTATGGTGTGAGTGTTTGAATGTGGTCCCGGACAATGAATTTTTCCGTTACTGTTCTCGATATGCCGGCTATCGTGACTTGAACAATATCGCAGTACTCGTCGATGGGTGTGTGAGACCCAAATGTCAAGACTCTGATACGTTGCCTGCCAATGACCTTTGCATTTAGCTTCCGTACTAGGGCTGCTGTGATAAATGAATTACCGCAACCGCTGTCGAATATTCCGAACAGTGGGACCCATTCTTCTATTCCTTGTGTCTTTTCTGCTTTGGCTTTCGCTCCAAAGTTCAGTAACACTCCGGCGGAAATTTTTTCCTTGCCGTTGGGTTCTATTACCCCTATATTCGACTGCTCATTGACCGATCGTTCCGCTGACGGTGTCCTCGATGGCGTTGGTGATGGCGGTCGCATGAATGGTTTGCCCGATCGAGGCTTACTTGGAGATTTGCTGGCGGTTCTCGGTACCGGCCTGCCTTTTGTTCTCTCCCGACTTTCTCTCTCGTGCGGGCATAGGACCGACGCATGCGAGGTGGAGTAACAGTGCCGACATGCTCTTCTCTCCGAACAATCCACGTATCTGTGGCCTTGACCAAAACATCTGAAGCATCTGTCCGCGTCCATCACTACTTTCCGCCTTTCGGCCGCGTTTCCGAACGTGCAGTCGCGCGCAGCGTGTGCTTCGCTTTTGCATATTACGCAGGCAAGCCTCGTCGGGGTCTTGTCTCTGAACTTGATTGTTTTTGTGGCTACGCTCGCTGCGTTGGCCTGAGTTGTCTGGGTATAGTCGACCCGTCTCGACGCTTCTTCCGATGATTTAATTCGGATCAACCTATCGAGTTGATGCAGGACCTGGTCTAAGGTCGGTGCTCTTTCTGGCCCCCAATCCATTCTCCATTTCTCTGTTATCACTCCTGGTAGGGAGTTCAAGATTTCCTTAGCCGTGTGCGAATCGAATGTCGCCGGCTGTACGCCTTGGATCAGGAGGCCTTGCCTTTGATTACATATCTCGATATGTTTTTCTCGCAACTGAGCGGACGTCGGGTTCGCTCCCACCGGTTTGCTTGCCGCTTCTCGTAGCTTGGCTTCTCTTTCTCCTATGGCCTGATTCGGGTCGCCAAACCTATCAGCCAGTACTTGGAGAATGGTATTATAAGTTTCCGCCGTGAACGTGAAACTCGCCGTCGCATTGGCGGCTTCGCCTTCGAGAGCCTGCTCCAACATTTGGCTTTTCTCGGTGGCTGTGTATATCGGGTTGTTGTCGTACGTATTCCACGTCTGTCGCCAACCGTGATATTTCAGTACCTCCCCCGCAAACTTGGGCGGTGATAACCGTACCTTAGCCGTCTGTACAGGCATCGGCGCCTGTACTGGGGCAATGCCCAGTCTTTCTGCTTCTACTCTGCGTTGCTGCAGTCGTAGTTCGGCTTTTTCTGCTGTTGTCAGCATGGGCATTAAGTTTTCTACTGCCGTTTTGTAATACGTATAGGTCGTCATGAACGCAATTCTTTCGTGTTGTCTGGCATCGTCAGACCTTGCACGACCGTACTGGGCATAAGCCTGTGTTAGCTCTTCCCTGAGCTGCTCGAGCTCTTGCGTCAATTCTCGTTTGACGTCGTCTGGCGCTTGCGGTGGGACGTATGGTCTACCTGCCGCATGATACGGAGGTGCCGGTCCCGCTGGCGCTGGCGCCGGTGCCGGTGCCGGGGCTGGTGCCGGGGCGGGTGCCGGGGCCGGAGCCGGGGCTGGTGCCGGGGCTGGCGCCGGAGCCGGAGCCGGGGCTGGTGCCGGGGCTGCTGCTGGGCCAAATGCCGGTCTTTGTACGCTTGCCGTAAAGGCACTGCGGTATGATGGGGGAGGCTGACTATATGCCGTTCCTCCCCTTGACGTCGGTCGTCCTACCGTCGGCTCGTTCTCTTCACTTGCCTCTTCCTCTGAGTCGTCCCAGAGTGATCTGCTAGTGTTTCGCTGCTGCCGGGTTCTCCCGGTCTCCGGCTGTTGGCTTTGAGCCCCTTGCCGAGACCTTCTACCCTCTGGCTGCTGGCTTTGAGCCGGCGGTTGTTGGGCTCTATAAATCGTCCTTAGCCTGGTGTCTAGCCTTGACATCCTTACTTTGAGTTCTACTATGGCCTGACCCACCTCTTCTGAGTGTTGGCCCAGTGACTGCGCCAGGCCGTTCGTGATTTCCTCGCCCTGGGCTTCGACCAGGCGTCTTAACTCTACTCTCAGTTGTGTGTCGTCGAACTCTGCAATTCCTGTCTGTCTTAGTTCGTTCAGGCTATTTTGGAGCTGCCCTACTGCTCGTTCAATATGCTCGACCATTCGGGTCTGCAGGGCCTCTGTCGCATTCCTCTGCGTCAGCATCGTTGCTGCGATGTTTGCTTCTATAGCCGCGATTCGTGCGGTTGTGTCTGTGGCTATTGAGCTCCTGAGGCCCATTACAGTCGTTCTTATCGTCGGCACTTCTGTGTTGAGTCTTTTGATTTGCTCTTTATGACCGTCTAGTCTGCTGACTGTCTCGGCTACCTTTGCGTCTGTCTTCGTCAGTCGCCCAGTGATTTCTGTTATTTCACCGTTAAACCTCGCGAACTCTTCTCTCATCCATTCGGATAGAGTCTTACGATCTGGGGTAACTCCGAACCCATCTAGATTCGGCGGCGGTATTTCCGGCGAAGGCTGGGCGCCTGCCTGTCTTTGAACATCGTCTACCGTTAGCCCATTTCTCGGTGACTGGGGTTCATCGGGCCCCTCTATGTTTATGATTTTCGGAGAGCCGCTTAGGTTTCGGTCTGAGGCCCTACTCGATGGCCTACTCCTTGGTGCATTGAGCGTACCGTCCGGATTTTTCCTTGGGGCTCGTCTGGATTTCGCTCCAGTCTCGGGTTCGCTTTCCGCTAACCCTAATACCCGTCTCATGGCTATATCACACTCTGCTTCTAACTGATCCGGGTCTAGTAATAAAGCTTTGTTGACTTTCGGAAGTGCTAGCCGGTTAGGGGTATCGTCTTTGCTCCCCTTCCGTTTCGATCGTTTCTTATCGGAATGCAACATTTATTCGAAATGAGAAGACAGACACAATTTTTTAATTTCTACAAGTGTTTATTATCGATAACCACAGGTTTTTACAATTTTTCAGACGGCTATTGCGCCGCTTTTGGGAGGGTGCTGAGAGCTGCCGCCTTGAGCGCCTCCTCCTCGTCTTCGGCTGTGAGCTGTAGTCCTGGATCTGATTCGTCACCTGAGTCGATCCGTTGGCCCGATCGTCTCGAGACCGGGCGTGGCTGCAGCTCTTCTGCCGATACCGGGGCTCGGGCCGGTTCCTTTAGGAGTTCGTCCTCCTTTTCGCTAGGCAACTCCTCCAAGTCCTCCCCGTAGAGATTTTTGGCTGCGTCAGCTAGATTTACCTCGCCTTCTGCCGCCGATCGAAGACCCTTTCGCCGGGCCGATGCTTTCGCTGCTGCCTCCACCAACTCCTTTGACGGAGGGTTAAACAGTGATTTTCTCCCGGGTTTTAAGGCTTTCACCTGTTTGACTCCCGCGAGTGACCCGTCAGACTTGTCCAAAATGACCTTTACTGAGTTCGTGGTGGCTTCCGCTATTAGCTTGTCTATGTCTATAGCGGGTGCTTTCGTCCCGGACTTCGGCCGGGCCGCCCCCTTGCCTTTCGTTAGCTTGGGGCTAATGGGGCTAAGCAGTGCCGGGGTTTTCAGAGCCTCGACGTTCACTCCTTTCGAAGCGAGCGTCTTACCCTTATTCGCCGCCGTACGCTTTGGCGTCGCTTTCTTCCGACCCTGGCTCGTCGAGGCCTTTGGTGTCGGTGCCTGGCTCGTCGAGGCCACTGGCTGCAGAGTTTGTGCCTGGCTCGTCGCGGCCGAAGGCTGTGGAGTTTCTGCCTGACCCAGGTGCTTAGCCAGCACTGCCTGAATCTCAGAGGTTACCGGGTCGTTTGCCGTACCCGGGAGGACGAATTTCCCTGTGGCCAAAGCCGACCACAGTTTGGCCAAAGCGTCTCCTGGAAGGACCGGGTCTCCGTCTGGTGTGACAAACGGGACCTCGACCGTGGCAACCAAGTTGCTTTGGTCAGCTTCTGGGTTAACCCTACGGCGTTTAGTGCGCTCGTACGCCAGTCGCTTTTCCGTCACTTCCTTCTCTAACAGGCGAAGCTTTGCCTCTTCAATTGCGTCCCTCTTTCTCTTTTTGGCCGCGCGAACCTCGTGTCGAAGAGCGTTCTGCGCTTCTTTTTCCCTCCGAATTTGAGCTTCGTCCTCGTCGAACTTGGCTCGCTCTTCGGGAGTCAAGAATGCCAAGGCTTCTCTCTCCAACTTCTCCGCTTTAGCGATCTCCCACTTGTTTTTAGGCTTTGCCGTCTGCAAAGCCAAGGGTGGAGTTGCCCCTGTGAGTTCGTAGAACTCAATCGGAAACAGGACCTCGAGAAGCTTCCAGCCCTGTCTCTTTGCGTCCTTGATTTTCCCTTTGCTATCGTCGGTCACGAGCTTTGTAGCGTACGCCTTGATGTTGGCGATAGATTCGTTAAGCTCCCTGGGTGGGTCGGCCACGAATACCTTGGCTTGGGCGTCTTTGCTCGTGAATTTCGACACTGCAAATAAACAGAAAGAGATTAGTTTTCGTCAACTTTAGGTCCGTATTAACCAGATTTCAGGACCGTCTTTCACGGTTTCTACTTTGGTTAATAACCGGTTCGAAGGACCATGTGAAATATCGGTGAGCTCGGCGATACTTCGCTGGGATTTCTCCCAGTTTGTTCGGCCGGACCTAGAGCTATCGATCGCTCAATCGGTACTTACTTTCTAATCTCGATCGGGAGAAGTAAGTCTTGCTTCGGCTGAAGAATGGGTGAATTCTCGTACAGGCCTGCAAAGACAAATCAGACTAAGTTAGTTACTTCGGCACTAACTCAGAATAGACGAGCGGTTCCAACTGCTCGCAGAGTCGACTGCAAGTTGGCCGGGAGTAGAGGTGGGTTAGTCCCGGGATGGGGCCGTTCGACGGTTGGTCGTACTAGGCGCCCGAGAAGGAGAGCGAGTGCCGTGCTACTCGAAGGCACAGCAAGGCGTGTGCTC
>NC_060916.1:15988312-15995812 GCF_021234035.1 Daphnia pulicaria
TCCTGAGGGAAACTTCGGGGGGAACCAGCTACTAGATGGTTCGATTAGTCTTTCGCCCCTATACCCAACTCCGACGATCGATTTGCACGTCAGAATCGCTGCGGACCTCCACCAGGGTTTCCCCTGGCTTCGTCCTGGCCAGGCATAGGTCACCATCTTTCGGGTCCCAACGTGTGCGCTCTGGGTTCGTCCGGCCGACTCGACCAAACCCTTTTAAGGGGGAAAGATCTCGCGAGCATTCGGACGCCCTGGGGTTGCGCCCGCTCTGTTCGAGACGGGATCACCCCTCGCGGATGCACCCTCATCGGGGCCGCTTCACTTTCATTGCGCCTCGCGAGTTTAGTTTGATAATTTCTCGACGACTTGCGCACATGTTAGACTCCTTGGTCCGTGTTTCAAGACGGGTCGGGTGGGACCCGACTTCTACTCTCCGCTCTGGGCCTCCACAGGTTGAGCACCGCAACTTTTTCTCTTTTACAAAAAAAAGCTACGACACCTCCCGGGAGGAGACAGGTCACGACCGGGCAGTACTGTTGGGAAACGCCGCGCTCGTCATCGCGGCACCCGCGAAGGTAACCACGAAACTCGCTAACGGACGCCCCGTGTAACAGACACCCAGTCGGTCGCGGAGTCCTACTAGGCCCCCCACTTGCGGACCTTGGCGTGGCTATTGCGATCGCAGAACGACTTATGCAAGAGAGCCGCCAATTCAGGCAGTCTCCATGCAGCGTTAAGGGCATACAACCAAGTGCCGGGAGCGGGGACTTGTTCGACCTTCGAGGGCCCACCCGTTTAACCCCCTGAACGGTTTCACGCACTCTTGAACTCTCTCTTCAAAGTTCTTTTCAACTTTCCCTCGCGGTACTTGTTCGCTATCGGTCTCGTGGCGATATTTAGCCTTAGAAGGAGTTTACCTCCCGCTTAGGGCTGCACGCTCAAGCAACCCGACTCTTGGGAAGGGATCCGATGCACGGTCTCGGCTCGTCTTATCTACGGGCCTGACACCCTCTGTGGGTTGCTCGCCCCGTTCATGGAGACTTGGACGATAGATACCGGACAGACGCGCACGATCCTCCCGAACACCACATTCCTCGGCACCCGCTCAACCGGGCGCGAGGTTCGGTGCTGGGCTCATCCCTGTTCGCTCGCCGCTACTAAGGGAATCCTTGTTAGTTTCTTTTCCTCCGCTTACTGATATGCTTAAGTTCAGCGGGTAGTCTCATCTAAACTGAGGTCAGAATGAATTGTTTGTTTTCAAAAGGAGACAACACTTTATCTAGCTCGGCAGACTTTGGCGTTTTAAAGCCGGGAAAGATTGAATAATTGCCGGTTCAAATTTTTTTTTTTCGAAATAAAGCGAGTCTCTCGTTATTCGCAAAAATTAATTTACGAAAAGTGACAGGGCGTCCTGCGGCTTTTTGTATTGAAACAACGCGTCGTGCGCGAACCAAGCTTGCATAACGAGCGGTTAGAGTGAGTGATAATTCGCGGTGGTCGACACTTCGACACGCCCGGCGCACACACACAACTAAACTCGCGTTGAAGCGGTATATCGCGCACACGCAGCCGACACCTTGTTCGAGAAGATGTGTTTATTTCTAAAATTTTTTTTTGAGTTGGCTCAAAAATTTCCCATCTGTTTTGCCATCGAAAAAGGTTTCTTTTGAATAGAGAGGAAAAAAACAAAACAGGGCGAACCTTCTTTTATTTTTCCCCCTTTTTTGTATTTGAGGCATCGCGGACACTTAAGTCGCGCGGCACCCAGACGTTAGAGATTCGGGAGCTTTTATGCGGTCAGGCCGGGTGAAAAATAAATCTCGCCGCGACCCAACATGCAAAACCAAGACTGAAAAAATCTCTGTTCGTTCATCATTCGACCGACCCTCAGTCAGATGTGGCCCGAGCGAGAAGCTGGGCCGCCATTTACGTTCAAGATTTCGATGCTCCATGTGTTCTGCAGTTCGCATGGATTAGCGCACTTTGCTGCGCTCTTCATCGATCCACGAGCCTAGTGATCCACCGTTCAGGGTCGTATATAAAACGACATATTCGTTTTCTTCTCTCTTTTTCTCCAACCCGCCCAAGCAAATGAATGCGAGGGCGGAGAAAGAAAGCCAGAAAGAAAATGTTCCGATAAACACTCGTACTAGAATTTGGGTTTAGTGTGTTATTGTGATTTTGAATTCTTCCTACTTCATCGAGAGGGCGAAGGGCAAGCTTAAAAAACATTCGGTTTTCAACGGCATAGTGTCGGGCTTTGGAGTGTTAGTCTATACGACGCACACGCACGCAACCACGAGTATCTACGCCCGAAAAGAACGTCCAGAGTAAAGTCTCACACTTTCGTCCCCCACCGAGAATCAAAAAATCCCGAAGACGAAGAGAGAAACAAAAAAAAACAATTTCGATTGGGCGTATCCGCTTTAAACCACCGCGCATCAGAGCGCCTGATACCCGTTCAAAATCTTGATGTTTTTTTTTTTCCGACTCTCCATCCACCGAGTTTTTATTTTTCAAAGTGTTTGATTTAGGGACTAAGACTTTATAAAATCTCCTTTATTGTTCCTTCGGTACTCGCGGCCCAGGCGGGCTATCGTATTCTTCACTCTACTAACGTCAACACTGTGAGCGCCGCTAAAGGTCGAATGAATCTATAGAGACATTCACCATCGAAGCAGGAAGAATTTGCTCACGGCCATAGACCAAATCGAAAGACTTTGTGTTTTTTTTTGAGCCGAGAGGAAAGAAAAATCAATTTGAAAAGGCGAATCCGCTTTAAACCACCGCGCATCAGAGCGCCTGATACCCGTTCAAAATAAATGATTTTCTTCCGTCAACCCACACATAGTTCATACGATGTCTTACGCCGAAAGACTTTTGATGGGGTTTTTTTGTTTTGCAACTTTTAGTTGTTTCGTGCTCAACCAAAGCCATATGCGCAAAACATTTGTCTTGTTCGTTTATGATCCTTCCGCAGGTTCACCTACGGAAACCTTGTTACGACTTTTACTTCCTCTAAAGGATCAAGTTCGACCATCTTTCAGTCTCGCCGTTGGTAGGCACCGCACGGGCAGAGATTGCTCCCCACTCGACGGCACCCCGACAAGCCCGTCCGAAGGCCTCACTAAATCATTCAATCGGTAGTAGCGACGGGCGGTGTGTACAAAGGGCAGGGACGTAATCGACGCGGGCTAGTGACCCGCGCCTACTAGGGATTCCTGGTTCATGGGGATCATTGCAGTCCCCAATCCCAACCACGAAGGAGGTTCAGCGGTTACCCGGTCCTTTCGGACAGGGAGAGTGAAACACGCTGATTCCTTCAGTGTAGCGCGCGTGCGGCCCAGGACATCTAAGGGCATCACAGACCTGTTATTGCTCACTGTCACGCGGCTGGACGCCGCTTGTCCCTCTAAGAAGACTGCGTGACGGACGCGAGAGCAGAAGGTATCGCCGGGGATGACGACGACCGAATAACAATAGAGCCAGCCCCCGCGAGACATTCCCGACAAAGCCCCGCCATACCTCATCCGCCAGGCAACCAACCCGTGAAGGCCGTACACCCGACGAACAAAGCACAACGAAACCAAGCCGAGAGATTGCCTCACTAAAGGAACCAGTCCCACCGAGACCCGAATCGCCGCCACCTGATCCCGACGCCTCCGTACTCCCTTCGGTTTCAATTGATAAAACCCGTCACCTATTTAGCAGGCTAGAGTCTCGTTCGTTATCGGAATTAACCAGACAAATCGCTCCACCAACTAAGAACGGCCATGCACCACCACCCACCGAATCAAGAAAGAGCTCTCAATCTGTCAATCCTTCCAGTGTCCGGGCCTGGTGAGGTTTCCCGTGTTGAGTCAAATTAAGCCGCAGGCTCCACTCCTGGTGGTGCCCTTCCGTCAATTCCTTTAAGTTTCAGCTTTGCAACCATACTTCCCCCGGAACCCAAAGACTTTGGTTTCCCGGAAGCTGCCCGTCGAGTCATTGGAGTAACTCCGACGGATTGCTGGTTGGCATCGTTTATGGTTAGAACTAGGGCGGTATCTGATCGCCTTCGAACCTCTAACTTTCGTTCTTGATCAAGGAAAACATTCTTGGCAAATGCCTTCGCTGTTGTTCGTCTTGCGGCGGTCCAAGAATTTCACCTCTGTCGCCGCAGTACGAATGCCCCCGTCCGTCTCTATTGACCATTACCTCGGGTCCAAAAGTAAAAGACCAGCAAAATCGGACCGAGGTCCTATTCCATCATTCCATGCTGCGATATTCAGGCGTTGGGATACACCTGCTTTGAGCACTCTAATTTGTTCAAAGTAAACGTTGCCGGCCGCCCGAGACACCCGGTGAAGGGCACCCCGAACGATTGACTGGGTGGAGCGAATCGAGTCAACTACGACCAAAATTTAAAAAAGAACCCGAAAGAACTTTCCAACTCTGGCCGCAGATACAACAACGACGCACCGACCACCACTCCGGCGATGTTGTCCGACCGTGAAGAGAGTCGGGCTTTGACACCCGGGCTCCCAGAGCGTGAAACGCAACACCCTTGATTCAGAGCGGCGCCGCCCGGCCGAAGACAGACATCCGACTACGAGCTTTTTAACCGCAACAACTTTAATATACGCTATTGGAGCTGGAGTTACCGCGGCTGCTGGCACCAGACTTGCCCTCCAATGGTTCCTCGTTAAAGGATTTAAAGTGTACTCATTCCAATCACGGGGCCTCGGAAGAGTCCCGTATCGTTATTTTTCGTCACTACCTCCCCGTGCCGGGAGTGGGTAATTTGCGCGCCTGCTGCCTTCCTTGGATGTGGTAGCCGTTTCTCAGGCTCCCTCTCCGGAATCGAACCCCGATTCCCCGTTACCCGTTGCAACCATGGTAGGCGCGTAACCTACCATCGACAGTTGATAAGGCAGACATTTGAAAGATACGTCGCCGGCGCGAAGGCCGTGCGATCGGCGTGAAGTTATCCAGAGTCACCAAAATTGGTACGGTGCGCGAGCCCGAAAGCCCGGCCCCGACTGGTTTTGATCTAATAAAAGCACCTCTTCTGCGAGCCCGAAAGCCCGCAGTCGAGGCTCGAGTGCATGTATTAGCTCTAGAATTACCACAGTTATCCAAGTAGGATGGAGTGGATCTAAGGAACCATAACTGATTTATTGAGCCATTCGCGGTTTCGCCGTCTAGCGGCTTGTACTTAGACATGCATGGCTTAATCTTTGAGACAAGCATATGCTACTGGCAGGATCAACCAGGTATTTCGTGTATGTTTGTTTGATATGCATCCGGCGAGTTGCGGGTTTTTATTTCGCCCACGCATCACCAAACACACACCAAATCAACACGTTTTTCGTTTTTTTTCTTTTTCTTCGGAAACTAAAATTTTTGATCGCAACGCCTGGCGTGTCACAGCGAGTCCCAGTGAAGAGAAACACCGATCCGATCCGTTTGTTGGATTTTTTTCATTTCAATTTCCAAAGTCAAAGACCATTCAACGGTCTATGAGCCCAAAGTGAATCGGATTCATTCGACCGGTCTTGATATATTCATCAACTTTTTTTCCCGTATTACGGTTTTCGACGGTCATATGTGGCGTGCTGTATGCTCATAAGTCAAGCCTGCTTTACTAAGCTGACAAGCATACATCTTTTAAATTTTTGTGGGCTCAGAGTTTTATTTTTATTTTTCCACCGCCGAGGCACACTCTCGCATCACCCCGCACGACACACACACACACACACACCTCACCGCTCAACGGTCACACGAGGCAGAATTTTCCGCAAAGACTTTCGAAGAGAAAGAGAAAACTCGGAACAACCGCGGTCAGAGGCCAGCATAGAGGCATCGTATAGAAAGTCATGGGCGGAAAAAAACAAATCATTTCAAGTCGAGACAAGCAACCAGACTACCCCTATAAAAGTGCGCAATTCTTTAAGAGTTCACCGAAGAATGACCGAGATCAAGTATGCACGAAACGAACATATTCCAAGGGCAGCTGAATAAGCGATTCTGCGCCGAAGCGCGAGAAAAGCAAGCGGTACACCGATGGGGATCGTTTTTTTTATCGTGTTAGATTCGTTGTTGTCAAGCAAGGATTCTCAAAATGTTTTTTGCATTGCACCCAAGTTTCGTACTGATTACTTGTCGCAGACCGGTGACTGTCAAAAAAAAATTTTTTACGTTTTTTCTTGAGAGGTCACTGCCTACACACAACTCCGGGCGGGCCGTACACTCACAGCCGTTTGAATTCTCCCTTCGTGTGTCATGGCCATAACTGAGCGTACATCTTACCGGGCGCCGAGTTGATCTGGCTTGTTCGATGAACGTTCGGGATACGTACAATCGATATAGCTCCAACCGTAACTCGTTTGTAATTACGCCGGCCATACTCAGCGGGCGCTCAGCTCAGCTCTCGATATCTTCCGTCGAAGGGAAGTTCGTAGTAAAAGAGAGTCAGAGTCGACGCCACATTTTGCGGTCCTCGCATCTCATCCGATTTTTGAATTTTATAGATTTGCCATCACTTCCACCCAATTCTCTCGTATATTTCAATCTCTTGACTTTGTCCGACCGGGCCGTCTTCGCCCCCCTTCAACTCCGTCCATCTCCACTTCTGTGTTCCACACAACGAGCTTCCGTCAAACGGCAAAATGTGAAATATGCGCACGCCGCACGAAATAATTTGAAAGCGTTCTGTTTGGTGGCTTTTTTATTTTTATCTCTCGGCTCACACACACACACACACATTTCCGCCTGAACGGTAATTTTTTTTGATACGGTGTCAAAAAGTGAAAAGACGCGCACCATTTTCTTTTCTCTTCCGTATCGTCGCTGACGGTAAACGCTGATGGTTATGATGCCGTAAGTTTGGAAGAAAGAATCTTTCCCGTCTTGTCTCGTTACGGTAAAATAACAAAGAACAAGCGTCCGATTTCTCTCACAGACGGCCACAGACAAACCACACGTGCCGAAGAAACGAAACGTCCGAAACCAAAAAAATGTTTGACGCGCGCACCTCTTCTGAACTTTTCGACCAAGAGTCGTTGGATCGAGTGACGAGCTTCTCAGCTGTCGCACCAATCGGTGAAGCGGGCGTTTGAATTCCCGTCCACATCGCGGTTCGGATATATTTTTACATATACCGACCATCGGAAATTTCGAAAACGGTTTTACCGAAGGAATGATATTTCACACACCGACAGCTCATCGAGTTCGTCTCCGTTCAACGGTTTTTTTTTTTAAGACTTTTTGATCGCATGGGGCTAAACTGGTTAGAGCAAAGCCGCGATCCAAGCAGTGAAAAAAAAAACAAAGACAGTGCAAGCGCGATCGAACGGAATCGAAACTAAAATCATGTGAAGTGGCGGGCGGAAAGGAGCTCAGCTACGGTGGAAATGAAACTACAACTAACGCCGAACCGGACAACTTCCCATTCTGCGTCTTCGTTTCATTTCCCAAAGCTCCCCGTCGATACCAAAGTTTTTGCGTCGAAGCTACTAAAGA
>NC_060916.1:16000812-16010812 GCF_021234035.1 Daphnia pulicaria
ACCCCCCTACTCGTCGGGGCCTCAGCGCCGTCGCTCTCTTCGAGCTGACACGGACGTTATTCGCTCTGCCGACCGACGGCCCGGTATAGGCACGACGCTATAGCGCCTCCCATTTTAAGGGCTAGTTGCTTCGGCAGGTGAGTTGTTACACACTCCTGAGCGGATTCCGACCTCCATGGCCACCGTCCTGCTGTCTTTAGCAACCAACTCCTTTTCGTGGGATCCGAAATGTGCGTCGTTTAGGCGCCTTAACCGGGCGTTTGGTTCATCCCACAGCGCCAGTTCTGCTTACCAAAAATGGCCCACTGGGCGCTCAGATTCAAATCAATTGCCGCGGCCTCAATCAAGGAAAAAGGCCGGGCTTCTCACCCATTGAAAGTTTGAGAATAGGTTGAGGTCGTTTCGACCCCAAGGCCTCTAATCATTCGCTTTACCGGATGAAACTCCGTTTGTTCTCTTTGCGAGCACCAGCTATCCTGAGGGAAACTTCGGGGGGAACCAGCTACTAGATGGTTCGATTAGTCTTTCGCCCCTATACCCAACTCCGACGATCGATTTGCACGTCAGAATCGCTGCGGACCTCCACCAGGGTTTCCCCTGGCTTCGTCCTGGCCAGGCATAGGTCACCATCTTTCGGGTCCCAACGTGTGCGCTCTGGGTTCGTCCGGCCGACTCGACCAAACCCTTTTAAGGGGGAAAGATCTCGCGAGCATTCGGACGCCCTGGGGTTGCGCCCGCTCTGTTCGAGACGGGATCACCCCTCGCGGATGCACCCTCATCGGGGCCGCTTCACTTTCATTGCGCCTCGCGAGTTTAGTTTGATAATTTCTCGACGACTTGCGCACATGTTAGACTCCTTGGTCCGTGTTTCAAGACGGGTCGGGTGGGACCCGACTTCTACTCTCCGCTCTGGGCCTCCACAGGTTGAGCACCGCAACTTTTTCTCTTTTACAAAAAAAAGCTACGACACCTCCCGGGAGGAGACAGGTCACGACCGGGCAGTACTGTTGGGAAACGCCGCGCTCGTCATCACGGCACCCGCAAAGGTAACCACGAAACTCGCTAACGGACGCCCCGTGTAACAGACACCCAGTCGGTCGCGGAGTCCTACTAGGCCCCCCACTTGCGGACCTTGGCGTGGCTATTGCGATCGCAGAACGACTTATGCAAGAGAGCCGCCAATTCAGGCAGTCTCCACGCAGCGTTAAGGGCATACAACCAAGTGCCGGGAGCGGGGACTTGTTCGACCTTCGAGGGCCCACCCGTTTAACCCCCTGAACGGTTTCACGCACTCTTGAACTCTCTCTTCAAAGTTCTTTTCAACTTTCCCTCGCGGTACTTGTTCGCTATCGGTCTCGTGGCGATATTTAGCCTTAGAAGGAGTTTACCTCCCGCTTAGGGCTGCACGCTCAAGCAACCCGACTCTTGGGAAGGGATCCGATGCACGGTCTCGGCTCGTCTTATCTACGGGCCTGACACCCTCTGTGGGTTGCTCGCCCCGTTCATGGAGACTTGGACGATAGATACCGGACAGACGCGCACGATCCTCCCGAACACCACATTCCTCGGCACCCGCTCAACCGGGCGCGAGGTTCGGTGCTGGGCTCATCCCTGTTCGCTCGCCGCTACTAAGGGAATCCTTGTTAGTTTCTTTTCCTCCGCTTACTGATATGCTTAAGTTCAGCGGGTAGTCTCATCTAAACTGAGGTCAGAATGAATTGTTTGTTTTCAAAAGGAGACAACACTTTATCTAGCTCGGCAGACTTTGGCGTTTTAAAGCCGGGAAAGATTGAATAATTGCCGGTTCAAATTTTTTTTCGAAATAAAGCGAGTCTCTCGTTATTCGCAAAAATTAATTTACGAAAAGTGACAGGGCGTCCTGCGGCTTTTTGTATTGAAACAACGCGTCGTGCGCGAACCAAGCTTGCATAACGAGCGGTTAGAGTGAGTGATAATTCGCGGTGGTCGACACTTCGACACGCCCGGCGCACACACACAACTAAACTCGCGTTGAAGCGGTATATCGCGCACACGCAGCCGACACCTTGTTCGAGAAGATGTGTTTATTTCTAAATTTTTTTTGAGTTGGCTCAAAAATTTCCCATCTGTTTTGCCATCGAAAAAGGTTTCTTTTGAATAGAGAGGAAAAAAACAAAACAGGGCGAACCTTCTTTTATTTTTCCCCCTTTTTTGTATTTGAGGCATCGCGGACACTTAAGTCGCGCGGCACCCAGACGTTAGAGATTCGGGAGCTTTTATGCGGTCAGGCCGGGTGAAAAATAAATCTCGCCGCGACCCAACATGCAAAACCAAGACTGAAAAAATCTCTGTTCGTTCATCATTCGACCGACCCTCAGTCAGATGTGGCCCGAGCGAGAAGCTGGGCCGCCATTTACGTTCAAGATTTCGATGCTCCATGTGTTCTGCAGTTCGCATGGATTAGCGCACTTTGCTGCGCTCTTCATCGATCCACGAGCCTAGTGATCCACCGTTCAGGGTCGTATATAAAACGACATATTCGTTTTCTTCTCTCTTTTTCTCCAACCCGCCCAAGCAAATGAATGCGAGGGCGGAGAAAGAAAGCCAGAAAGAAAATGTTCCGATAAACACTCGTACTAGAATTTGGGTTTAGTGTGTTATTGTGATTTTGAATTCTTCCTACTTCATCGAGAGGGCGAAGGGCAAGCTTAAAAAACATTCGGTTTTCAACGGCATAGTGTCGGGCTTTGGAGTGTTAGTCTATGCGACGCACACGCACGCAACCACGAGTATCTACGGCCCAAAAGAACGTCCAGAGCGTACCAAAAGTCTCACACTTTCGTCCCCCACCGAGAATCAAAATCCCGAAGACGAAGAGAAAAAAAAACAATTTCGATTGGGCGTATCCGCTTTAAACCACCGCGCATCAGAGCGCCTGATACCCGTTCAAAATCTTGATGTTTTTTTTCTGGCTCTCCATCCATCGAGTTTTTTTTTTCAAAGTGTTTGATTTAGGGACTAATAATATAAGACTTTATAAAATCTCCTTTATTGTTCCTTCGGTACTCGCGGCCCAGGCGGGCTATCGTATTCTTCACTCTACTAACGTCAACACTGTGAGCGCCGCTAAAGGTCGAATGAATCTATAGAGACATTCACCATCGAAGCAGAAAGAATTTGCTCACGGCCATAGACAAAATCGAAAGACTTTGTGTTTTTTTTGAGCCGAGAGGAAAGAAAAATCAATTTGAAAAGGCGAATCCGCTTTAAACCACCGCGCATCAGAGCGCCTGATACCCGTTCAAAATAAATGATTTTCTTCCGTCAACCCACACATAGTTCATACGATGTCTTACGCCGAAAGACTTTTGATGGGGTTTTTTTTGTTTTGCAACTTTTAGTTGTTTCGTGCTCAACCAAAGCCATATGCGCAAAACATTTGTCTTGTTCGTTTATGATCCTTCCGCAGGTTCACCTACGGAAACCTTGTTACGACTTTTACTTCCTCTAAAGGATCAAGTTCGACCATCTTTCAGTCTCGCCGTTGGTAGGCACCGCACGGGCAGAGATTGCTCCCCACTCGACGGCACCCCGACAAGCCCGTCCGAAGGCCTCACTAAATCATTCAATCGGTAGTAGCGACGGGCGGTGTGTACAAAGGGCAGGGACGTAATCGACGCGGGCTAGTGACCCGCGCCTACTAGGGATTCCTGGTTCATGGGGATCATTGCAGTCCCCAATCCCAACCACGAAGGAGGTTCAGCGGTTACCCGGTCCTTTCGGACAGGGAGAGTGAAACACGCTGATTCCTTCAGTGTAGCGCGCGTGCGGCCCAGGACATCTAAGGGCATCACAGACCTGTTATTGCTCACTGTCACGCGGCTGGACGCCGCTTGTCCCTCTAAGAAGACTGCGTGACGGACGCGAGAGCAGAAGGTATCGCCGGGGATGACGACGACCGAATAACAATAGAGCCAGCCCCCGCGAGACATTCCCGACAAAGCCCCGCCATACCTCATCCGCCAGGCAACCAACCCGTGAAGGCCGTACACCCGACGAACAAAGCACAACGAAACCAAGCCGAGAGATTGCCTCACTAAAGGAACCAGTCCCACCGAGACCCGAATCGCCGCCACCTGATCCCGACGCCTCCGTACTCCCTTCGGTTTCAATTGATAAAACCCGTCACCTATTTAGCAGGCTAGAGTCTCGTTCGTTATCGGAATTAACCAGACAAATCGCTCCACCAACTAAGAACGGCCATGCACCACCACCCACCGAATCAAGAAAGAGCTCTCAATCTGTCAATCCTTCCAGTGTCCGGGCCTGGTGAGGTTTCCCGTGTTGAGTCAAATTAAGCCGCAGGCTCCACTCCTGGTGGTGCCCTTCCGTCAATTCCTTTAAGTTTCAGCTTTGCAACCATACTTCCCCCGGAACCCAAAGACTTTGGTTTCCCGGAAGCTGCCCGTCGAGTCATTGGAGTAACTCCGACGGATTGCTGGTTGGCATCGTTTATGGTTAGAACTAGGGCGGTATCTGATCGCCTTCGAACCTCTAACTTTCGTTCTTGATCAAGGAAAACATTCTTGGCAAATGCCTTCGCTGTTGTTCGTCTTGCGGCGGTCCAAGAATTTCACCTCTGTCGCCGCAGTACGAATGCCCCCGTCCGTCTCTATTGACCATTACCTCGGGTCCAAAAGTAAAAGACCAGCAAAATCGGACCGAGGTCCTATTCCATCATTCCATGCTGCGATATTCAGGCGTTGGGATACACCTGCTTTGAGCACTCTAATTTGTTCAAAGTAAACGTTGCCGGCCGCCCGAGACACCCGGTGAAGGGCACCCCGAACGATTGACTGGGTGGAGCGAATCGAGTCAACTACGACCAAAATTAAAAAAGAACCCGAAAGAACTTTCCAACTCTGGCCGCAGATACAACAACGACGCACCGACCACCACTCCGGCGATGTTGTCCGACCGTGAAGAGAGTCGGGCTTTGACACCCGGGCTCCCAGAGCGTGAAACGCAACACCCTTGATTCAGAGCGGCGCCGCCCGGCCGAAGACAGACATCCGACTACGAGCTTTTTAACCGCAACAACTTTAATATACGCTATTGGAGCTGGAGTTACCGCGGCTGCTGGCACCAGACTTGCCCTCCAATGGTTCCTCGTTAAAGGATTTAAAGTGTACTCATTCCAATCACGGGGCCTCGGAAGAGTCCCGTATCGTTATTTTTCGTCACTACCTCCCCGTGCCGGGAGTGGGTAATTTGCGCGCCTGCTGCCTTCCTTGGATGTGGTAGCCGTTTCTCAGGCTCCCTCTCCGGAATCGAACCCCGATTCCCCGTTACCCGTTGCAACCATGGTAGGCGCGTAACCTACCATCGACAGTTGATAAGGCAGACATTTGAAAGATACGTCGCCGGCGCGAAGGCCGTGCGATCGGCGTGAAGTTATCCAGAGTCACCAAAATTGGTACGGTGCGCGAGCCCGAAAGCCCGGCCCCGACTGGTTTTGATCTAATAAAAGCACCTCTTCTGCGAGCCCGAAAGCCCGCAGTCGAGGCTCGAGTGCATGTATTAGCTCTAGAATTACCACAGTTATCCAAGTAGGATGGAGTGGATCTAAGGAACCATAACTGATTTATTGAGCCATTCGCGGTTTCGCCGTCTAGCGGCTTGTACTTAGACATGCATGGCTTAATCTTTGAGACAAGCATATGCTACTGGCAGGATCAACCAGGTATTTCGTGTATGTTTGTTTGATATGCATCCGGCGAGTTGCGGGTTTTTATTTCGCCCACGCATCACCAAACACACACCAAATCAACACGTTTTTTTTTTTTCTTTTTCTTCGGAAACTAAAATTTTTGATCGCAACGCCTGGCGTGTCACAGCGAGTCCCAGTGAAGAGAAACACCGATCCGATCCGTTTGTTGGATTTTTTTCATTTCAATTTCCAAAGTCAAAGACCATTCAACGGTCTATGAGCCCAAAGTGAATCGGATTCATTCGACCGGTCTTGATATATTCATCAACTTTTTTCCCGTATTACGGTTTTCGACGGTCATATGTGGCGTGCTGTATGCTCATAAGTCAAGCCTGCTTTACTAAGCTGACAAGCATACATCTTTTAAATTTTTGTGGGCTCAGAGTTTTATTTTTATTTTTCCACCGCCGAGGCACACTCTCGCATCACCCCGCACGACACACACACACACACACACACCTCACCGCTCAACGGTCACACGAGGCAGAATTTTCCGCAAAGACTTTCGAAGAGAAAGAGAAAACTCGGAACAACCGCGGTCAGAGGCCAGCATAGAGGCATCGTATAGAAAGTCATGGGCGGAAAAAACAAATCATTTCAAGTCGAGACAAGCAACAAGACTACCCCTATAAAAGTGCGCAATTCTTTAAGAGTTCACCGAAGAATGACCGAGATCAAGTATGCACGAAACGAACATATTCCAAGGGCAGCTGAATAAGCGATTCTGCGCCGAAGCGCGAGAAAAGCAAGCGGTACACCGATGGGGATCGTTTTTTTTATCGTGTTAGATTCGTTGTTGTCAAGCAAGGATTCTCAAAATGTTTTTTGCATTGCACCCAAGTTTCGTACTGATTACTTGTCGCAGACCGGTGACTGTCAAAAAAAAATTTTTTACGTTTTTTCTTGAGAGGTCACTGCCTACACACAACTCCGGGCGGGCCGTACACTCACAGCCGTTTGAATTCTCCCTTCGTGTGTCATGGCCATAACTGAGCGTACATCTTACCGGGCGCCGAGTTGATCTGGCTTGTTCGATGAACGTTCGGGATACGTACAATCGATATAGCTCCAACCGTAACTCGTTTGTAATTACGCCGGCCATACTCAGCGGGCGCTCAGCTCAGCTCTCGATATCTTCCGTCGAAGGGAAGTTCGTAGTAAAAGAGAGTCAGAGTCGACGCCACATTTTGCGGTCCTCGCATCTCATCCGATTTTTGAATTTTATAGATTTGCCATCACTTCCACCCAATTCTCTCGTATATTTCAATCTCTTGACTTTGTCCGACCGGGCCGTCTTCGCCCCCCTTCAACTCCGTCCATCTCCACTTCTGTGTTCCACACAACGAGCTTCCGTCAAACGGCAAAATGTGAAATATGCGCACGCCGCACGAAATAATTTGAAAGCGTTCTGTTTGGTGGCTTTTTTATTTTTATCTCTCGGCTCACACACACACACACACATTTCCGCCTGAACGGTAATTTTTTTTGATACGGTGTCAAAAAGTGAAAAGACGCGCACCATTTTCTTTTCTCTTCCGTATCGTCGCTGACGGTAAACGCTGATGGTTATGATGCCGTAAGTTTGGAAGAAAGAATCTTTCCCGTCTTGTCTCGTTACGGTAAAATAACAAAGAACAAGCGTCCGATTTCTCTCACAGACGGCCACAGACAAACCACACGTGCCGAAGAAACGAAACGTCCGAAACCAAAAAAATGTTTGACGCGCGCACCTCTTCTGAACTTTTCGACCAAGAGTCGTTGGATCGAGTGACGAGCTTCTCAGCTGTCGCACCAATCGGTGAAGCGGGCGTTTGAATTCCCGTCCACATCGCGGTTCGGATATATTTTTACATATACCGACCATCGGAAATTTCGAAAACGGTTTTACCGAAGGAATGATATTTCACACACCGACAGCTCATCGAGTTCGTCTCCGTTCAACGGTTTTTTTTTTTAAGACTTTTTGATCGCATGGGGCTAAACTGGTTAGAGCAAAGCCGCGATCCAAGCAGTGAAAAAAAAACAAAGACAGTGCAAGCGCGATCGAACGGAATCGAAACTAAAATCATGTGAAGTGGCGGGCGGAAAGGAGCTCAGCTACGGTGGAAATGAAACTACAACTAACGCCGAACCGGACAACTTCCCATTCTGCGTCTTCGTTTCATTTCCCAAAGCTCCCCGTCGATACCAAAGTTTTTGCGTCGAAGCTACTAAAGAAATTTTGCGCTTTCCTTTTCGCCTCTTTCGCCTTCCCTTCGATATCTATCCAACCACCGGCTTCGACTTTATTTCTTTCACCCGTCTATTCGCCCGATAGTCGACGGTCGGCCATTCTTTGGTATCGGCCAGGCGGACTAACAAGAAGTAAGACTCGTTTGAAAAATTTGGACCGGGCTTTACAATCGCTGCTTGTCGTAATGTCGCAAATTTGAAAAAAATTTTCAATTCGAGAAACCAAACTATTCGACACTTCGAAAATTTTTGGGACTCTGAAAATTTTTCCGAGTTTAGGAATCGAGACCTCTTCTATACTAAGGAAAACCACTAATGTTCCGCCGCATAATGTCTCCGTTTTCCGGCTCATTTTTAGCGATTGGACGGGGACATTGCCCCATCCAACCGCCAGCCGACTTTCAGGAACCGTCGATTTCAAAGTTGGGACTTAGAAAATTTTCGACGAGTGGGAATTTTTTACGGTCGCAAGTCATCACGACACGCCCGACCAACCCATTTGAGAGCCGCCACGCCTCGACGGTGTGACGGCTTTTTTTCGAATCGACGGGTCTCGCTCACTCCTCTCTCGCGCCGACCAGAGGCCGGGCGAGAGAGTCGTTGCCAAACACCGTCGTCGGAAATGGGAGAATTTGAGTGGGAATTTTTTACGGTCGCGAGTCATCACGACACGCCCGACCAACCCACTTGAGAGCCGCCACGCCTCGACGGTGTGACGGCTTCTCTTTTCGAATCGACGGGTCTCGCTCACTCCTCTCTCGCGCCGACCAGTGGCCGGGCGAGAGAGTCGTTGCCAAACACCGTCGTCGGAAATCGAGAAATTTTCATTTCCATTTCCATTTTTTTCATCGGCCTTTATACGTCCAAGTCCCGCCAACCACGTCACTACCACGTCGTCGGGACTTAGAAAAATTTTCAATTTTTCGGACTTAGAAAATTTTTCAACTTTCTTTTTTTCGACAACCTCTTCCCTATATAGGAAAGTAGTGGATGTTCCGGGCAGTAACTGTACGAAAAAGTCGATTTCCGAATTTTTGCCGGACTTTCACCTGAGCTCAGGCCGGGCCGCCCGCTCAACTGCCGCCCGGTCACCACCAAAAACCGGTCTTGGAAATTTTCGGACTTAGAAAATTTTTCAACTTTTTTCTTTCTCGACAACCTCTTCCCTATATAGGAAAGTAGTGGATGTTCCGGGCAGTAACTGTACGAAAAAGTTGATTTCCGAAATTTTGCCGGGCTTTCACCAGAGCTCAGGCGGGGCTTACCATCACACCCGCCGACCGGTCACCACCAAAAACCGGTCTTGGAAATTTTAGGACTTAGAAATTTTTTCCAACTTTTTTCTTTCGCTCTTTCTCGCCATTTTTAGCCGTCTTTGCTCGTCCCAGTGCCGCCTATAGCTTCACTATCCGTCGTCGGGACTTAGAAAAATTTTTCAATTTTTCGGACTTAGAAAATTTTTTCAATTTTCATTTTCGACAACCTCTTCCCTATATAGGAAAGTAGTGGATGTTCCGGGCAGTAACTGTACGAAAAAGTTGATTTCCGAAATTTTGCCGGACATTCACCTGAGCTCAGGCCGGGCCGCCCGCTCAACTACCGACCGGTCTCCACCAAAAACCGGTCTTGGAAATTTTAGGACTTAGAAATTTTTTCCAACTTTTTTTCTTTCGCTCTTTCTCTCTTTTTCAGCCGCCTTTGCTCGTCCCAGTGCCGCCTATAGCTTCACTATCCATCGTCGGGACTTAGAAAATTTTTTCAATTTTCATTTTCGACAACCTCTTCCCTATATAGGAAAGTGGTGGATGTTCCGGGCAGTAACTGTACGAAAAAGCTCATTTCCGAGAGGGTCGCCGGACTTTCACCAGAGCCCGGGCCGGACTGACCCTCTCAACTGCCGACCGGTCACCACCAAAAACCGGTCTTGGAATTTTTCGGACTCAGAAATTTTTTCCAACTTTTTTTCTTTCGCTCTTTCTCTCTTTTTCAGCCGCTTTCATTCATCCAAGTCCCGGCTAC
>NC_060916.1:16015812-16043312 GCF_021234035.1 Daphnia pulicaria
GGTCTGACTTCTGGTTCGTTTTGGTGGGGAGGAGCCACTCTTTGAACTGTCTTCACGTTCCTTTCTTTTTTTCGCTTTTTGAACTCTTTTGAGTCTTTGAAGCGTCGCCGGTGATAGTTCCAATCGTTCAAGTTGAACTGTAACGTCTTTCGGGGTTAATGGATCTACCACCGGCTCCTCTTCTTCTGTCCCAGCTTTTTGTTCATCATCCTCTGAGGCAGATTGTTCATCCTCTATTTCCGGATCCTGATCAAGTTCCGGCCGCTGCGAAGCAACCAACTCCTGACCAGGCTCCTCATCCGGCTTCTCAACCGGCTCCTCGACCGGCTCCTCGACCGGCTCCTCGACCGGCTCCTCGACGGCAACCGCCTCCTCCTCCTGATCTTGAGCCTCCGGTACAGTATCAAAATTGATTACCGGCTCTTGATCTCCAGCTAAACGTTCTCTTTCTTCTTTCAGCTGCCTCCTTTTTAATACAGCTGCGGCGGCGGCATTCTTGGCTGAATTTTTCACGGCTCTCGACTTAGTATATCTTGGGTCTCTCTTTTTTTTATTTTTCGCCATTTTTAATCAATCTGAAAATACAGAATCGAAAAAAAAGGCACGATTAGTCTTTGTGAATTCGGCAAAAGGATAACGAATTGCCTTACGTCCTAAGCCTTATATGACGGTCTTATTTTATCATGCAGGGGAAAAGCATGCACATGCAGGAGTTACCGGGGCTGATTCTTATCCAGCGCCTTTCACCGCCTTTCGGAGTTTCCTCACGAGACAGCAGTAATCAACGCACGGATAAGAAAGTACAAGAGGCTTTGTGTAAAATTTAATTACACGGGCACTAATAGCGCCTCGAAGACTTCAAAATCAATTCAAAAGAACCGTTGGACGGAAAGGAGCTCAGCTACGATGGAAATGAAACTACAACTAACGCCGAACCGGACAACTTCCCATTCTGCGTCTTCGTTCCATTTCCCAAAGCTCCCCGTCGATACCAAAGTTTTTGCGTCGAAGCTACTAAAGAAATTTTGCGCTTTCCTTTTCGCCTCTTTCGCCTTCCCTTCGATATCTATCCAACCACCGGCTTCAAATTCACTTGAACCCTTTTTTTGTATTTAAGGCATCGCGGACACTTAAGTCGCGCGGCACCCAGATAGGAATAAAAATAAATAAGGAGCGTCGGGCGGAAAGGAGCTTTGCCACGGAGGAAATGAAACTACAACCAACGCCGAACCGGACACTCCCAATTCTTTGTCTTCGTTTCATTCCACAAAGCACACCTTCGATACCAAAGTTTTTGCGTCGAAGCTACTAAAGAAATTTCGCGCTTTCTCTTCGCCTCTTTCGCCTTCCCTTCGATATCTATCCAACCACCGGCTTCAAATTCATTTGAACCCTTTTTTTGTATTTAAGGCATCGCGGACACTTAAGTCGCGCGGCACCCAGATAGGAATAAAAATAAATAAGGAGCGTCGGGCGGAAAGGAGCTTTGCCACGGATGAAATGAAACTACAACCAACGCCGAACCGGACACTCCCAATTCTTTGTCTTCGTTTCATTCCACAAAGCACCCCTTCGATACCAAAGTTTTTGCGTCGAAGCTACTAAAGAAATTTCGCGCTTTCTCTTCGCCTCTTTCGCCTTCCCTTCGATATCTATCCAACCACCGGCTTCAAATTCAATTGAACCCTTTTTTTGTATTTAAGGCATCGCGGACACTTAAGTCGCGCGGCACCCAGATAGGAATAAAAATAAATAAGGAGCGTCGGGCGGAAAGGAGCTTTGCCACGGAGGAAATGAAACTACAACCAACGCCGAACCGGACACTCCCAATTCTTTGTCTTCGTTTCATTCCACAAAGCACCCCTTCGATACCAAAGTTTTTGCGTCGAAGCTACTAAAGAAATTTCGCGCTTTCTCTTCGCCTCTTTCGCCTTCCCTTCGATATCTATCCAACCACCGGCTTCAAATTCAATTGAACCCTTTTTTTGTATTTAAGGCATCGCGGACACTTAAGTCGCGCGGCACCCAGATAGGAATAAAAATAAATAAGGAGCGTCGGGCGGAAAGGAGCTTTGCCACGGAGGAAATGAAACTACAACCAACGCCGAACCGGATACTCCCAATTCTTTGTCTTCGTTTCATTCCACAAAGCACCCCTTCGATACCAAAGTTTTTGCGTCGAAGCTACTAAAGAAATTTCGCGCTTTCTCTTCGCCTCTTTCGCCTTCCCTTCGATATCTATCCAACCACCGGCTTCAAATTAATTTCATTCGACTACACGGACCGGAATGGAATAAAAATACCGCCTGGAAAAAAACTATTTAGAACTGACACTTCCCGTTCTGTTTTCGCTAATTCCCAGGGGAATTCATTACAACCACCCCTTCAATTTTCTTTCATCCGTGTAGACCAGTTCATTTCTGACATCTCTGATCTTTGAATTTCTGACATCTCTAACCGGCCAGTCTGCTCTGGCTTAATCGAATTTGCACCCGGCTCTAGGATAAATTAGGAGCCTAGGAGCCATTAGGACCTCTTAGGACTTTATTTTTGATTGCCATAAGGCTTCTATATTGGCCAAAAGGATCCAATTTTCGACGGTCTCCTCATGCTGGGACATGCATGCACATTCAAGAATACGGGGTTTGTTTCTCATCTTATCCAGCGCTTTTCACATCTGCCGCAGATTGCCGCACATTTGTGACCAACGCACAGAAAAGACGAGACAAGAGGCATTGCTGACCACCCAACGGGCACTATAAATCCGGAAAGATTTCTGGTTGAATCAGGATCATTTCTAGGCGGCCCAAAACCCGGCAATCGGGCAAATGAATCGGAGTTACTCTTGTATTGGAAAGATTACTAGGTTTTTAAGTTTCATCAGTATTCGAACAAAAAGTTCAGCAGGATGAATTGCACCGTTCGTCTATTATTTTGTCTTCCACAAGCTCGCATTCATCCAAGTCCCGGCAACGACGTCACTACCCCGTCGTCGGAACTTGGCAAGGTTCGATTTTTCAAGACTCGGCGCCTGGCGCATTCGCCCGGTACTGCAATGGGCACGGGGACCAGCCCAAATAATCGTGTTAGGAGTTATCTGCCAAAACGCTTTCGTCTCTGATTCGAACCATTCACCGACCGCTTCGACCATATCCATCATTTAAAACCATTACGCGAACTGTGTACAGACTCGTCTTGGACCGGTGAGTAGAACACGAAAGATGAATACTACTAAGATTCGAATTGGGAATGAACTCTCCTCTTTTCGTCCCCAATCTTTCGCTTTGCTGTTCCATCGGTAATCCAGGAAGAATTAACAATACCATCACCATCAGGTATCCACTTCCTGATTAAGCAACCGACTTTCGAGACTTCCTAGGGTAAAATTGCTTTCGCGGGTCGATACCCTCGTCTCTCTCATAATCTTTCGGTTCGGATTTATATCTTCCGGCCGTAGACAGGTGGGTACTATAAAAAGACCGAGAAGCGATGCAACGGAATCGAAACTGAATTCATTTGAAGCGGCGGGTAGGTTAAGGAGCTCTGGCCACGAGGAATGAAACTAGTAACCCCGAATCGGACACTTCTGATTCTTCGTTTTTGACCCATTCCAACAGAGCTCCCCATCCAAACACAACTTCGAATTCATTTCTTTCACCCGCCATGCTCTCGAACTCATATATGCCCGTGCGGAATCAAAATAAAACCAATTGATGGTCGGAAAGAAGCTCAGCTACGATGGAAATGAAACTACAACTAACGCCGAACCGGACAACTTCCCATTCTGCGTCTTCGTTCCATTTCCCAAAGCTCCCCGTCAATACCAAAGTTTTTGCGTCGAAGCTACTAAAGAAATTTCGCGCTTTCCTTTTCGCCTCTTTCGCCTTCCCTTCGATATCGATCCAACCATCGCTCGATCCCATTTCTTTCGACCGCGCCTGCCTGGCTGGTCAGCTCTACTTCTTTGTTTTTTTTTTTTTTAAATGAGGAACACAAATAAAACCTCACAATTTCTGACATCTCTAACCAGGGCGGTTGGTTCCCTTTTATCAAATATCTACTAAGCGCCGGCATCACTAATTCTGACTCCTGAAATGATCCTACTAACGAAATGAACCGAATTTCAGATCATCCCAGTGCACGTTACACTAGGAGCTCACCACTGATCAATACTTGAAAAAGTGCCCAACCGCCTGGCGGTTCAAATCTGGCCGGCTTTTGATAAAATTGCAGCCGCCTGGAGGGACATATCTGGCGGAGACTTATATGTCCCGACAGTCCAGATCGAAGGTTCTCGATTAGACTTCGATCAGAGCCGCCTGACGGGCCAGAAATGTCCCGTCACCGAAAACTCGGTAAAACACGAGAAATACTCGTTTTAATTTCTCCTCCTTTTTATCATTGAAAGACGGTAGGTCAATTAATTTTTCGTTGTAAGGCAATTCAATTCTGTAGGATGGATTTCGAGATATCAGCTTTGATAGGTATGAATTTAGCCGATTTGAAATCTCTCGTGTCTGTGGACGAGGTCCCGCCAGACCCTACTGAAAGCCGTCGAAAAAAAAACGTCCCGTCAGTCGAAAAAGGGTTAAGAGAGTCATAGTTACTCCCGCCGTTTACCCGCGCTTCGTTGAATTTCTTCACTTTGACATTCAGAGCACTGGGCAGAAATCACATTGCGTCAGCACCGACTTGCGGCCATCGCAATGCTTTGTTTTAATTAGACAGTCGGATTCCCCTGGATCGTGCCAGTTCTGAGTTGGTCGTTCGATGGCGGCCGAGATCTACCACGAGCGCCCGACTTTTGAGGGCCAAACACTCGGGAGACGATGCCGAGCCGCTCCACCGGCAGCGATCTGGCCGAGGACCGAGCCTCAGCGCGAAAGAGTCCCGAAACGAGAGCTTTCCCCGAAAGAAAAACCAACGCTCGAAACAACCAACGCACTTCGACCCAGGCCTGACACGTCCGCCGACGGCTTCGCTTGATAAACTCAGCCCGACCGCCTCGACCCTCAGAGCCAATCCTTATCCCGAAGTTACGGATCCAATTTGCCGATTTCCCTTACCCACATTCATCCATCGACTAGAGGCTGTTCACCTTGGAGACCTGATGCGGATATCGGTACGAGCAGGCGCGAACGTCCAACAACGTAACCCTCCCACCGGATTTTCAAGGGCCAGCCGAGAACGACCACGGACGTCGCAGAAACGCGACGCTCTTCGGGATAGCCTTTGACAGCTAAATCCATAACCCTCTCGCCCCGCGACGGGATTCCAGGGTCTCGGTCCCTCAAGCAGAAAAGAAAACTCTTCCCGGGGTTCTCGGCAGCTTCTCCGGTTTGTGTCGCGTTACCGCGACCGTGACATTACGAGGGTTAAAGTCGTTTTATCGCGGACGTAGCCGCAGCCTGGTTCCGGAATCAGGACCGGATTCCCTTTCGCCTTAACCTGGGTGGCGTCTCACGTTATACGATACATGGTTTCATATTTTCGAAGGCGCTGCGAAAGAAGCATGCGATGCCATAACGCGATGAACGGTACTAGGAAAATAAAAGAGACGGGAGAAAAACAATCAAATACCGGCTAAGAGAAATCAAAAAAAGGAAAAAGACACTTCTTTAACCTTCTATCATTCTCACAAGCTTTCTTATTCATGTGTTTTCTTTGACCCCGCAACTTTAGATTTTTTCTCTTCGCGCACACCACAGAAGAATCACCGACACACGACTCAACCACAACCACGCCCGCTACTCATACGATAGATGCAACACATCACGCCCGTCACTAGGTCGGCTTTCGCCTGCGGCTTAGGATCGACTGACTCATGTCCAACCACTGTTCACATGAAACCCTTCTCCGCGTCAGTCCTCCAGGATCCCTCTGGAGTATTTGCTACTACCACCAAGATCTGCACCGACGGCGGCTCCGGGCAGGCTCACGCCCACAACCCTTCAACGCTCACCGTCGCGACCCCCCTACTCGTCGGGGCCTCAGCGCCGTCGCTCTCTTCGAGCTGACACGGACGTTATTCGCTCTGCCGACCGACGGCCCGGTATAGGCACGACGCTATAGCGCCTCCCATTTTAAGGGCTAGTTGCTTCGGCAGGTGAGTTGTTACACACTCCTGAGCGGATTCCGACCTCCATGGCCACCGTCCTGCTGTCTTTAGCAACCAACTCCTTTTCGTGGGATCCGAAATGTGCGTCGTTTAGGCGCCTTAACCGGGCGTTTGGTTCATCCCACAGCGCCAGTTCTGCTTACCAAAAATGGCCCACTGGGCGCTCAGATTCAAATCAATTGCCGCGGCCTCAATCAAGGAAAAAGGCCGGGCTTCTCACCCATTGAAAGTTTGAGAATAGGTTGAGGTCGTTTCGACCCCAAGGCCTCTAATCATTCGCTTTACCGGATGAAACTCCGTTTGTTCTCTTTGCGAGCACCAGCTATCCTGAGGGAAACTTCGGGGGGAACCAGCTACTAGATGGTTCGATTAGTCTTTCGCCCCTATACCCAACTCCGACGATCGATTTGCACGTCAGAATCGCTGCGGACCTCCACCAGGGTTTCCCCTGGCTTCGTCCTGGCCAGGCATAGGTCACCATCTTTCGGGTCCCAACGTGTGCGCTCTGGGTTCGTCCGGCCGACTCGACCAAACCCTTTTAAGGGGGAAAGATCTCGCGAGCATTCGGACGCCCTGGGGTTGCGCCCGCTCTGTTCGAGACGGGATCACCCCTCGCGGATGCACCCTCATCGGGGCCGCTTCACTTTCATTGCGCCTCGCGAGTTTAGTTTGATAATTTCTCGACGACTTGCGCACATGTTAGACTCCTTGGTCCGTGTTTCAAGACGGGTCGGGTGGGACCCGACTTCTACTCTCCGCTCTGGGCCTCCACAGGTTGAGCACCGCAACTTTTTCTCTTTTACAAAAAAAAGCTACGACACCTCCCGGGAGGAGACAGGTCACGACCGGGCAGTACTGTTGGGAAACGCCGCGCTCGTCATCACGGCACCCGCAAAGGTAACCACGAAACTCGCTAACGGACGCCCCGTGTAACAGACACCCAGTCGGTCGCGGAGTCCTACTAGGCCCCCCACTTGCGGACCTTGGCGTGGCTATTGCGATCGCAGAACGACTTATGCAAGAGAGCCGCCAATTCAGGCAGTCTCCACGCAGCGTTAAGGGCATACAACCAAGTGCCGGGAGCGGGGACTTGTTCGACCTTCGAGGGCCCACCCGTTTAACCCCCTGAACGGTTTCACGCACTCTTGAACTCTCTCTTCAAAGTTCTTTTCAACTTTCCCTCGCGGTACTTGTTCGCTATCGGTCTCGTGGCGATATTTAGCCTTAGAAGGAGTTTACCTCCCGCTTAGGGCTGCACGCTCAAGCAACCCGACTCTTGGGAAGGGATCCGATGCACGGTCTCGGCTCGTCTTATCTACGGGCCTGACACCCTCTGTGGGTTGCTCGCCCCGTTCATGGAGACTTGGACGATAGATACCGGACAGACGCGCACGATCCTCCCGAACACCACATTCCTCGGCACCCGCTCAACCGGGCGCGAGGTTCGGTGCTGGGCTCATCCCTGTTCGCTCGCCGCTACTAAGGGAATCCTTGTTAGTTTCTTTTCCTCCGCTTACTGATATGCTTAAGTTCAGCGGGTAGTCTCATCTAAACTGAGGTCAGAATGAATTGTTTGTTTTCAAAAGGAGACAACACTTTATCTAGCTCGGCAGACTTTGGCGTTTTAAAGCCGGGAAAGATTGAATAATTGCCGGTTCAAATTTTTTTTCGAAATAAAGCGAGTCTCTCGTTATTCGCAAAAATTAATTTACGAAAAGTGACAGGGCGTCCTGCGGCTTTTTGTATTGAAACAACGCGTCGTGCGCGAACCAAGCTTGCATAACGAGCGGTTAGAGTGAGTGATAATTCGCGGTGGTCGACACTTCGACACGCCCGGCGCACACACACAACTAAACTCGCGTTGAAGCGGTATATCGCGCACACGCAGCCGACACCTTGTTCGAGAAGATGTGTTTATTTCTAAATTTTTTTTGAGTTGGCTCAAAAATTTCCCATCTGTTTTGCCATCGAAAAAGGTTTCTTTTGAATAGAGAGGAAAAAAACAAAACAGGGCGAACCTTCTTTTATTTTTCCCCCTTTTTTGTATTTGAGGCATCGCGGACACTTAAGTCGCGCGGCACCCAGACGTTAGAGATTCGGGAGCTTTTATGCGGTCAGGCCGGGTGAAAAATAAATCTCGCCGCGACCCAACATGCAAAACCAAGACTGAAAAAATCTCTGTTCGTTCATCATTCGACCGACCCTCAGTCAGATGTGGCCCGAGCGAGAAGCTGGGCCGCCATTTACGTTCAAGATTTCGATGCTCCATGTGTTCTGCAGTTCGCATGGATTAGCGCACTTTGCTGCGCTCTTCATCGATCCACGAGCCTAGTGATCCACCGTTCAGGGTCGTATATAAAACGACATATTCGTTTTCTTCTCTCTTTTTCTCCAACCCGCCCAAGCAAATGAATGTGTCAGAGTTCTCCCATAAGAGGAAAACTCTGCGCATAAAGAGAAATACTAATATATATAAAAAGAAGAACTAATTTTAATAGTTGAGAACTCGTTGTATTACCTTAATTGACACATGATGTTATGGACAGTCAACAGACGTGGAAATTACTCGAGGGCGAAGAAGGGTAAAAATGACGATCTACCAGAAGGACGCTATGAGGAGGGGACGCCACGGCTGGAAGAGCAGCGGCAACAACTTAGCACAGAAACTGACAAAAGACTGCCCGTTTTCTATTTTGTCAGCCTATTTATTAACTAGTCGGATGCTGGGGGTTGGCATCTATTTTCATACGCGTCTACGTGGGAAACTAGGGGTCAATGCGCGCACTTGTTTTTCTAGGTCACTCTAGGCAGTGGCTTTCTAACTCTACTTTTATGAGTTTAAAAGAAGGAGGAAGTTAAAGTTAACATAGCTGCTCAACCTTGGGAGGTTTGTCACAGCGAGGGGGAAACTTCTTATTCTGCGCCTATTGCGGCCACTTGATCTTTATCTGCGCCATCCCGGCGGTGGTCTCCGCTCGCAGATGCGAGGGGGGCTGCTGATGGCATCTGCACGTCTCGGTTTACGAGGGGAGGGCTTGTTTCATCAACAAGTTTCCCTAAAACGTACAATGTCGCCTAGCAGAATCTTTACATCACTCCCCCTCCATTTTGTTGCGTCCCGCAACAATCACCTATAGTGCCGGCGGCTGAAATGCGGAAATGTGAATCCAACGCTTCCGACCAGAGACACCGTCAGGACCAATGGAACTGACAGCCGACGTCGTCGGTAGGTGCCCTTCTAGTTGAACCGGTCGCGGGCATTCCTCGACAATCACGAGCCGATAAGCGGAGGTGGGAGCGGTTCTATTGAAGTCAAATGGGAGGTCAGGCTAAGAAACGGTAGGAGACGGCGGAAATGGTAAGAAGTATGAGAAAAACGGAATAAGACGATAAAAGTGGAACTAGTGCAATTTCTAGCTAATGAATCATATAGTGGGAAACGTTGTAAGGTACACAGTGGCAAAATTATTAGGACAGGAGAACGCGAACGGAAGGAAGAATACGAGATAGGCTAGTACTGTGGTCGAGGATGAAAATAAGGACACATGAAATTCATTTGAGCGTTTCTGGGTCAGAGCCGAATCAGTGCGATCGTTGCTCGGTGGTCCATTCTAAAATCTAGCATCATGATGGAAAACGGCGATTGGAAACGTGTACGATCTGAAGGCACGAGATTATCCTGAACTAAGGAGTTACACTGCGGCAAACTTATGAGAAGGGACCGACGTGCGCGATGAACGACACGAACAACTGAACGTAATCGATCAGGACCATTAAGATAGAACAAGGAACCGTAGTATACGAAAAAAGCAAATTGGAAGACATGACACTGTGGCAAAATTATAGTTTAGTTCGTGGCTGCGAGCGCGGTCTCCGAGGCAGGAACACTTCGCCTTCCTGCGTCGTGTGTGGGGGTCGTGGTTGACGTGGCCGTGTACGACGCGGCGGGGCTGCTGTCACTGGGGCGGTAGTGGGCTGAAGCGATGGCGTCACTGTAGTCGGCGGCATGATGATCGGTAGCGGAAGAGCGGTGATGGATTTTTGGGATTTTTTGGAACAGGTAAATTGGAGGAGTTTGGCAATGAGGGGAAAAGCTTTAAGAAGGAGAGAACCGATTCCACAAAACCTTACGGCCAATACCGACAGGGCACCCAGCCCTGAGACTGCTCCGAAATTCTTTACCCACCCACCCATTTTCGTGACGAAGTCAATGTTTGGTGCAGCACTGTGTTGAATAAGCACATTTGAAGTCAACAATTGTCGAGAATTATCCTCAGCATAATGTTCATGGATCGTGGCTAGGATGTCGGCCATCACCGACTCGTGACTCAGCGGACCATTCTGCATCGCTGGGGTCATTTGCAAGAAATTTTGAAGAGAGTTGTCCGCTTGATACGTGGCAAACTCAACTAGTTGTCTGTTGTTTATTGGAACTGATGTGACAACTGGAACCCAGGCACCATCGGCGTGAATGTGTGTTTTCCCGTTGAAGTTGATGTAGTTACCGTCAGGCCAATAGCACGGGTTGTACGGTACGAGTTGCCAGCCGTTGTGGGCTAAAGTATAGTTCATGAAACGAGGTTGATAACCACACTTAGTTCTTTCTGCTCCGAATGTCACATTAAAGGGCACGCATCGGGACACTTCCACTTGGGTGCCATATACCTTCAAGCGTGCACAGACTGGTAGATGCAGTTGCGTGGCGGCATACCAGCCATTACTTTTTGCCCCCAGGAGTATACTATTGCGTGTCGATTTACGATTTTCACATTGAAGACGTCTAATTTCACCTGCTAACCGATTGATCTGATCCATCGCCTCATCTCTCGTAAATTGATGGTGAGCTGCTTGCTGAATTTCCGCAGCCAGAAACGAAGGCACTTTACTATCCGTGACGTTTTTTGCGTCCACACCGTCATAAGAGCCGTTACTGTGAATGTCTACGGTTAGAGACTGGGCTGTAGGTCCTGTTGCATTGGGAGAACTGGAGGAGTAGGACGTGTAGAGCTTCGGTGTGGGAATATTAATGGAAATCAGGACTTTGTCCATCCCATTAATGCGGAATAAGGCGGCCTTTCCACACAACTCCAACTCGGCCGTCACGTTAACGAGATAATCCGTCTGACTCAACCGATCCTGTATGCGTTGGACCGTCGGGTCGCGTGTCTTATAAAGTAAACCGTCATACACTGATTCACCTACGATTTTGAGATTACATGGCTTTTGTTCCTTGTATGCGTCTTCCCAAACGAGTGTTTGAAGATTCCTCGTCACGGAACCGTTATAAGGGTACTCAATGGATCCTACGGGAGAGTTGATAGTACAATTATCACACTCATTCTCTAGCGCGACCTCTGCGAGTTTACAATGGAACGAGGATGCTTTACGATTTACCATCCAGACTGGTTGTAACGGGGGCATCACATCGTAAGCATATTTGTGGGCACCTTTCGCGTACATGGTTTCGTTCTTACACTTTCGCAAGTCTCTCATCTCTTCGCACTCGGCAGTAGAGACTGGAACAGCCCACTTACTTTCGGTAGGGTAATGCCAACCCAAGAAATCCGTAAAGACGGATCGAGTAACTGCCCACATACGACACACATGCCCAGGAAATCGTTTAACTTCGGGTAAATGGGAGTATAGAGTATACGTAACATTAATTGGGGGGGCAGGATCTTCCGATCCGAGGAGGCAATCTTCATCGTCGAAAGCGATGAACCCGTCTTTTCGCTCGCTACTACAGTCACAAACAGTGGCCATTATGGCTGCTGTGGTGTGCAGGCTGGCTAGCAGAACTATTATGAGATAGCTACATATATAGAAAAAAAAAAAAAAAAAAAAAAAAAAAAAAAAAACACGAATTGAGTTTACTGTGGTACATACTGAAACTAAAATTAAAACGAAAAAATGAAAAAATGAGTCAGTTGGAACATTGGCGTGAAAGGGAATAGGTGCCCTCGCGTCGTTGGTGCCTGATCGGCGTCTGGTCGACGTGGGACCTACCCAATTCCCTGTGTGAATTAAGGCATTCGCCCTTAATCCAGTAAAAAGTCCCGAAATCTATTGGGGAGACGAGTGGCTCGTTTGGGGCGAGCACCCTCGTTGGTTATGTTTCGTTCCGCCAGGGCTGGCGCAACCCGCTGGGGGGTTAACGGAGGGGGTAGCGTCATTTGTTCCGGGACGTTCGCGTCATATAGTGGCTCGCCATGAGTAGGCATTGCCGGATTCGGGGCAATACTGGCGTCAAAATTAATCAAATCAGCGTCTTGATCGGCATTCATGACGGCGTCTAAATTGGGCGAAATATCGTCCTCCTCTGAGTCCGAATCATTAAATTCATCTTCCTCGTCTTCCTGGTCGGAACTTCCTTCGTCGTCAGAGTCACCGTCTCTTTGCCTAGCGTTTGTTAGTTTAGACTGTCTTAGGTCATCGAAATCGACGCATTCTTCATCTCTCCAAATCATGCACTCGGTTAGTGCTTTCAAGCGGTTGACATGGGTAAGCTGGGTACCATTCCCATTATACGCGCGGATTTCTACGGTGTGGTTAGGGAAGACTTTTGAGACGCGGAAAGGTCCTTGATACCTAGGATTTAATTTCTTACTTGTTCCTAGTTTAGTTACTCTTACGTCCAGTAAAACGCGGTCCCCTACTTCAAATTTTTCTTTCTTGGCCCGCTTGTCGTACTGTGCTTTCTGCTGCCGTCTAGCTTCCAAAAGATTTTCCTTGGCGAGTTGGAACCCTTCACGTAAACGTCGCATCGTCTGGCTTTTGTAGTCACGAGGTGTGATCGACTCCGACTCAGGTATTAAAAACCTGTCGACTACCATGTTCGGATCTCGAGCTGTTATCAGAAAATAGGGACTCTCCATCGTAGACGCATGCACTGAATTCCTATACGCTGCGGCCATCGGACCGAGGACTTCTTCCCAATTCTCCAACTCGTCATCAACATATTTACGAACCATGTCAATTACTGTCTTGTTAAAGCGTTCGGTCATCCCATTCGACTGTGGATGATACGCTGTCGTGGTTTTGTGTTTCGTCTGGAGTTCATTACATAGATTATTAAATAAACGAGATGTAAAATTAGTGCCTCTGTCGGTGACAATAATTTTTGGGGGTCCATGATACAGGATAATTTTATCCATCAATGCACGGCAGGTCGTTTCTGCCGTTTGATTAGGCAACGCGACAACCTCCGTCCATTTGGAAAAGGCATCCGTCATAACGAGGACGTACTTATTTCCGTTGGTAGATACGGGTTTAATTGGGCCTAAGAAATCCATTCCGATTACTTCGAATGGAGCGGTTGCGATTTCTAAGGGGTGTAGGAAGGCTCTGGTCACTACTCGCCTTTGTAGGGCACAAGTTTCGCACGACCTGCAATATTCCTTGATGTCTTTCAACATTCGGGGCCAGTAATATTTGTCGCGTATCCTGAAGAATGTACGTAAAAACGCGAGATGTCCTGCTAATAGCGAAGCGTGGTATTCTTTCATAATATTTTTTCTTAATGAATAGGGGACGACCGTCTGTTCCTGAAGGAACTGACGTCTTTTTTTCGATGGGGGTAAGAAATCTCTCCTCAGCACCCCCTTCTTAACGTGGAAAAGCTCGATTTCTTTCACCCAGTCTGGGTTATCTAACTCGTCCTGTTCTGCAAGCACACCTTCATCAAGATAACGGCGGATTTTTGAGCAAGTTTCATCTTTTCGTTGCTCTTCAATAATATTGTCAGTAAAATCTGTTCGTTCTTCTGCGCTTACGACACGGATTCGGGAGAGGAAGTCGGCGTTAGCGTGTTCCTTTCCCGGTTTGTAGCGAACTTTATACTTGACTGCAGAAAGCTCGATCGCCCACCTTCCCAGTCTACTTTTTTCATCTTTGTGCGCCTCGAGCCATTGTAGTGGTCGATGGTCGCTTATAATTTCAAATTTTTCGTCCTGTAGGTAGTGACGATATCTTTTTATCCCATATACTATTGCGAGGGCCTCACGCTCGATAGCGGAATAGTTCTTTTCTGCTGCATTCAAGTGTCTACTTGAGTATGCAATAACGACTTCTTCTCCGTTTTGTATCTGGCTCAATACGGCTCCGATGCCATAATTACTAGCATCCGTAAAAATTAAAAACTCTTTTTCGAAATCTGGAAAAGCGACAATAGGCGGCGTAATGAGACACTCGCGGAGGGTTTCAAAAGCTTTCTGTTCCGCCTCTCCCCATTCGAAAGCGTAGTTTCCATCCTCTGCTTCTTTATTCCTTTTCTTAACTAATTTATTTTGTTTATCTTTCTTTTTCCTCGTGAGCTCGATTAATGGATGAGCAATATCCGCAAAACCTTTAATGAACCGCCTGTAATAAGATGCGAGACCTAAAAACGATTGGGTTTCTACAATTGTTGTCGGACGTTTGTAATTTTTTAATTGTTCAATTTTCTCTGGGTCAGGTGTGATTCCCTTTGCTGAAATCACATGGCCTAAATATTGGACAGATTCGGACATGAATTTGCATTTCGAAAGGCCGAGTTTTAAATCAGCTTCCTGTAACAGGTCGAGAATGCGCCCTAAATTAATCAAATGTTCTTCTGTTGTCTTTGAGAAAACGATTATATCGTCTAGGTAAACTAAGCATATCTTCCCGATGACAGAACGTAGTACATAGTTCATTAGGCGCTGAAAGGTTCCTGGGGCGTTAGTCAGCCCAAAAGATAATCGGTTCCATTCGTACAGATTGTTGTCAACTATAAACGCTGTTTTTTCTTTTGAACTATCGTCCATTTCGATTTGCCAGTAACCTGACGCTAAATCAAGAGTTGAGAAATACTTTTGCCCGTGAAGCAAATCTAAAACGTCGTCGATTCGAGGTAGAGGAAACGAGTCTTTCTTTGTTATACTATTTAATTTTCTATAGTCCATGCAGAGTCTGATGCCTCCGCTTTTCTTTTTAACAAGCACTACGGGTGCCGCCCATGGGGACACGGACGGTCTGATTAATTTGTTAACTAATAACTCCTGTAAAATACTTTCTAATTCGCTCTTGTTATTCTGATGTATTCGATAGGGTCGCAATCGAATGGGTCCTTGTCCTTCCGTGTTGATGTGGTGTTTTACTAGTCCTGTTTTTCCCAATTCTCCTGTGTTAGTTGCAAACATTTTTCTTCTACTTTCTAAAAATTTTGTTATATTGTCTCTGTCTACTTCTGGCATTTCTTGTGGCAAATTGTTTTTAAAATCTAACGGAACGCTTGGTTGCTCGTCCTCGGTACAAGAATCAATATTGTGTTTTTCAACTCTGCTGAAGGCTAAAGTTCCGATCAATTCGTATTTAGGCAAGGTTATTGATTTATTAGTCTCGTTTACTATGGCTATTGAAAAAAATGCTCCTTCCTTGGTACTCTTATTGATAAAAGGGTCAAGTCGCAATCCACTATTCAGCCCCGGCCCTCTATTAAGAAAAAATGCAAGATTGGGAGGTAGCTGTGCCCCATTCCCTTCAGATTCAACGGCAGTGGCACTAAAAGGCTGTATCGTGATCTTCTCTCTTGTTATGATGGTGGGCGCGGAGTCCGATTTCCGGAGTTGTTTTACTCGGTAAATCCTCTTCTCGCTACCATCAAGGATAAACTTATGTTCGTACAATGCATCTAAACCTAAGATGCATTCTTCGCTAATACTATCGACGACGATAAAATCCTGCAGAAGATGATCGCCTAAGACTTTAACTTGTAGGGTTACTAGCCCTCGTGTAACTAACTTTGTGTTCTCTACACCGTATAAATCGACCGGGACGTCTGTGGTGAATTTCATCACTCCTTCTTTCAATCTGTTGAACACCTCCGTCTTGATTAAACTTCGACCTGCGCCACTATCTAAAAGACCCTGGAATATCTCGTTGCCTACTTGAATCGGAAGTCGTGGGATTTTATTTTTTCTTGTTTCTATTACTTGATTGATTTTCTGCTGGGGTTTCGGACAAGGCCCACCGTTTTGCCCCCTGTTACAATAGGTGGCTTTTAGTTTTCCTGATTCCAGGGATTGAGCTGACCGGCATTCGGTACTGGTGGGGCATATCTAGGATCTACTCGGATAGATGACGAAGGACAATCACGCGCTATGTGCCCAGTTTGGTGACATTTAAAACAGGTTGGGCCGTTCGGTCCCCAACCACACTTGTCTGTGTTGTGAGTGGTTGGGTTCCGGCCGGTGGCGGCACAATTGGCACAGTAGCGTTCTCCCCTTGGAGGTGGACCGTGCGTCTGGCTACCCGGGTCGTATCTGTTCAGTGGTTGTGGATTACGATAAGCGAAAGGTGGGTGGCTAATCTGAGGATTATTTTCGACAAACTGGTTACTATTATGGGGCTGAAGTGGCCTAATTGGCTGAACTGGTTGGATTGGTTGGCTCATTCCAGCAACCTGGAGCTGTAGATTTTTCATAGCTTTTTCGGCCTCTCTTGATTGCTTCATCATATCACTATAACTTTTGTTACTAGCCTTAAGTAAATTTTTTAATTCTTCTATTTCCTTCTTACTCTCTGATAATTGAGTAGTCTGAGTCGTGGCGACAGCATTGACTGCCTCGTGCCCATGGTCTGCAATCATGGTTGTCGACAGTTGCTGCGTGAGTTGCTCAATGACTGATTTTAATTCTGTTATTTCATTTTTTGTTTCCCTAATTTCCCGGGCATTGGCGTTAGCCGAGATGGCATTGACAAACTCTACACTTCGTTTCTCTAATTTCGCCTCGCTCAAAACGGCCGCACATTTTTCCGTTGCTTTAATGAGATCGTTCAGGTTCTTGTAGTCTTTAAAACTCATTCGCTCGCGAAGGTTGGGCTTCAACCCTCCGAGGAACCCGTCCATCAACATTGTTTCACGTAGGCGAAGAACAGCTGGGTCGACCGGTGTCCCTACTTCTGCCGGATAGGCGAACGAATAGAGTTTCTGCAACCGACATGCATAATCTCTAATGGACTCCCCCGAGTTACGAATACAGTTCTTAAACTCCGTAAAGTACATTTTTCTATTATCTCCCCCGTGAAAACGCTCGTGGAGATTTTGTTTTACTTTAACGAAAGATTGTGCTTCTTTTGGATAGTTAAGCAAGAAGGTGGTGATACAGTCCCCCGCGGCCCCAAAGAGCTTGGAACCCAAAAGCTTTATCTTCCTACCCTCTTCAAAGTCGGCGGTGTTTACAACCCGTTCAAAATGTTGAATCCAGTCCTCAAATTTTCCCGACCCTGTCCCACTAAAAGCGGGTACCTGAGCTAAAAGAGCTATTGTTTGTTGCTGCTGGTTCTGCAACAGCTTTTGACTATTATAATAGCTCTGATGGGAGACGGCCGGGCAGTCAACCGGTTGGTCGACGGCTACGGGAGGCGGAACGACACAAGGAGCCGGTGTCGCCTTAGGCGGCCCTAAAGCAGCTTTAGCTTCCGACGCGGCATCTTCACGAGACGCCCCTTTTCCCCGAAGGTATCGGTACAGGACCTCATATGGACTCTGTGACGCCATCACTCGTGTAGGTGGATTGGGAGGCTCTGCTTTAATGGTTTGTTGAAAAGGGTTGGTATTTGGCAGCAAAACTGGAAGAGTCTGTGGTATTTGGATGGCTTGACGAAAAGGGTTTGATGAATTGAGTTGCCGGGAGGGCCCGGCCGTCGGTTCTGGGATTACGTGCGTCGTTTTACGGTTGTCGACGTGGGTCGACGGAAGAGTGTTTGGCTCCTTTTGGTTAGGGAGGGCTGGGGTGGCGACGTCCCAAGGAGAGGGATGAACGTTTAACTTAAATGTTTGCTGGCCAGGGGTTGTATACAAATTCTGGGGCTTGCCTAATGGCGTCGACGAATACTTAAGAGCGGACTGCGGTTGTCGGCCCGTCGTAGGGGCGACTGTCTCTATCCCTTTCAATTCTGCGTCAATGCGAGCTTCAATGTCCGCGTGACCCTCGTCGGGTTCGGGGTCAATATGGGACTTGGTACTGCCGAAGTCGTCGTCCTCGTCCGACGACTTGGCTGCGTCAACGAGATCGAGATATTCTTCGGCAACGACCGCTGCTTCAGCTGGCGGAAGAGTCTGTGCGGCCCGTGCCTTCAGGCGGGCACTGGCGCGAACCGGTTGCACACCTGTGACGCGACGAGGTCGACCACGCGTGATGGGAATACTCGGGCCTGGTTCTACGAGCTGATCGTCTGCCGGTGGCTCGACCGTTTCTTCAACGGCACCCAAGTCGGGGTAAAGGCGAGGTTGACCCACAGGGGTCCGAGGTAAGGATCGGCCGGCGGTGTTGGGCCACTCGTCCTGCCGCCAGGTAGTGGAATCACCTATTAGGTTGCGGACTGGTCGATGCGCGTTCAGAGCACTTTTCCCCTGTCTATAAACAGCAACACGGGCCTCTTCCAACGACAACTCGTCCGGAAATGGGGGCTCTGTGTCTGCTATCGTGTCGATATGTGATTCCTCGTCGTCGGAATAAAAGTCGTCAGCCCGTTGCTCGTTCTGGTCGGTCGATTTAGGGGAAAAAGGAAGTAAAAGCGACTTCCCCAACTTACTGAAAAAACCCCGCTTTCCCAATTTCCCTTTCTGCTCACCCGACAACGCGCTTTCCATTCGTGTACGTTTAGCTTTCTGAAGCCTAGATGGCGCGCGCATTCGAGCGAGAGCAACGCGCGTAACGCAGTGGCGTCACAGTCACGGAAAAATTCAGGCTGTGAGGGAAAAAACGGCAACTAAAAAAAAAATCAGAAGACGAATCCCGCAATGTTCGATATTGGGGGAAAAAAACAAAAAAAATACTCAAACAATGCGTCAAAAGAGTTCGCGGTAAGTCTCCAAATGGATATCGGAAATAATGCGAATTAGAAGAAAAAAACGACGGAGAAAAAAATGTAACAACGAATGGAACACACCGAGAAAAAACCAGTAGCGACGTGTGACGGAAAAAGAAACGCAGCACAAATATACATGAGACATAAAAAAGGCAGAGCAGTCTTGTAAAAAAACAAAACTGCCATCCAACGTGTGTGTGTGGCACATTAATCCCCGTATGTGTAATGGGAGGGAGGTTAAAGATGCTTTCCCGCCGGCAGCGCCATTGAGAAAGTTTTTGACCGAATCAAGCGGAAGCAACCGAAAGACAGTCACTTACGCTGAAACAATCCCTATCCCACTGCAAGGTCCACGCCGTGTTCCGGGTACGGACGCTAAACCTATCAACAGTGTCTTCGAATGACCCCAAGAACTGGTGATTCTTGTGCATTCGGAACAACCACACAGGGGTTGCTAGAGCCAAAAATTGCAAACACATACAAAAAAAAACAAGTCAAGAAGCATGCAAAAAAAAAGAGAAAAGAAAAGCACGCGAGTTGGATAGATCGCTGCCACCAATGTCAGAGTTCTCCCATAAGAGGAAAACTCTGCGCATAAAGAGAAATACTAATATATATAAAAAGAAGAACTAATTTTAATAGTTGAGAACTCGTTGTATTACCTTAATTGACACATGATGTTATGGACAGTCAACAGACGTGGAAATTACTCGAGGGCGAAGAAGGGTAAAAATGACGATCTACCAGAAGGACGCTATGAGGAGGGGACGCCACGGCTGGAAGAGCAGCGGCAACAACTTAGCACAGAAACTGACAAAAGACTGCCCGTTTTCTATTTTGTCAGCCTATTTATTAACTAGTCGGATGCTGGGGGTTGGCATCTATTTTCATACGCGTCTACGTGGGAAACTAGGGGTCAATGCGCGCACTTGTTTTTCTAGGTCACTCTAGGCAGTGGCTTTCTAACTCTACTTTTATGAGTTTAAAAGAAGGAGGAAGTTAAAGTTAACATAGCTGCTCAACCTTGGGAGGTTTGTCACAGCGAGGGGGAAACTTCTTATTCTGCGCCTATTGCGGCCACTTGATCTTTATCTGCGCCATCCCGGCGGTGGTCTCCGCTCGCAGATGCGAGGGGGGCTGCTGATGGCATCTGCACGTCTCGGTTTACGAGGGGAGGGCTTGTTTCATCAACAAGTTTCCCTAAAACGTACAATGTCGCCTAGCAGAATCTTTACAAATGCGAGGGCGGAGAAAGAAAGCCAGAAAGAAAATGTTCCGATAAACACTCGTACTAGAATTTGGGTTTAGTGTGTTATTGTGATTTTGAATTCTTCCTACTTCATCGAGAGGGCGAAGGGCAAGCTTAAAAAACATTCGGTTTTCAACGGCATAGTGTCGGGCTTTGGAGTGTTAGTCTATGCGACGCACACGCACGCAACCACGAGTATCTACGGCCCAAAAGAACGTCCAGAGCGTACCAAAAGTCTCACACTTTCGTCCCCCACCGAGAATCAAAATCCCGAAGACGAAGAGAAAAAAAAACAATTTCGATTGGGCGTATCCGCTTTAAACCACCGCGCATCAGAGCGCCTGATACCCGTTCAAAATCTTGATGTTTTTTTTCTGGCTCTCCATCCATCGAGTTTTTTTTTTCAAAGTGTTTGATTTAGGGACTAATAATATAAGACTTTATAAAATCTCCTTTATTGTTCCTTCGGTACTCGCGGCCCAGGCGGGCTATCGTATTCTTCACTCTACTAACGTCAACACTGTGAGCGCCGCTAAAGGTCGAATGAATCTATAGAGACATTCACCATCGAAGCAGAAAGAATTTGCTCACGGCCATAGACAAAATCGAAAGACTTTGTGTTTTTTTTGAGCCGAGAGGAAAGAAAAATCAATTTGAAAAGGCGAATCCGCTTTAAACCACCGCGCATCAGAGCGCCTGATACCCGTTCAAAATAAATGATTTTCTTCCGTCAACCCACACATAGTTCATACGATGTCTTACGCCGAAAGACTTTTGATGGGGTTTTTTTTGTTTTGCAACTTTTAGTTGTTTCGTGCTCAACCAAAGCCATATGCGCAAAACATTTGTCTTGTTCGTTTATGATCCTTCCGCAGGTTCACCTACGGAAACCTTGTTACGACTTTTACTTCCTCTAAAGGATCAAGTTCGACCATCTTTCAGTCTCGCCGTTGGTAGGCACCGCACGGGCAGAGATTGCTCCCCACTCGACGGCACCCCGACAAGCCCGTCCGAAGGCCTCACTAAATCATTCAATCGGTAGTAGCGACGGGCGGTGTGTACAAAGGGCAGGGACGTAATCGACGCGGGCTAGTGACCCGCGCCTACTAGGGATTCCTGGTTCATGGGGATCATTGCAGTCCCCAATCCCAACCACGAAGGAGGTTCAGCGGTTACCCGGTCCTTTCGGACAGGGAGAGTGAAACACGCTGATTCCTTCAGTGTAGCGCGCGTGCGGCCCAGGACATCTAAGGGCATCACAGACCTGTTATTGCTCACTGTCACGCGGCTGGACGCCGCTTGTCCCTCTAAGAAGACTGCGTGACGGACGCGAGAGCAGAAGGTATCGCCGGGGATGACGACGACCGAATAACAATAGAGCCAGCCCCCGCGAGACATTCCCGACAAAGCCCCGCCATACCTCATCCGCCAGGCAACCAACCCGTGAAGGCCGTACACCCGACGAACAAAGCACAACGAAACCAAGCCGAGAGATTGCCTCACTAAAGGAACCAGTCCCACCGAGACCCGAATCGCCGCCACCTGATCCCGACGCCTCCGTACTCCCTTCGGTTTCAATTGATAAAACCCGTCACCTATTTAGCAGGCTAGAGTCTCGTTCGTTATCGGAATTAACCAGACAAATCGCTCCACCAACTAAGAACGGCCATGCACCACCACCCACCGAATCAAGAAAGAGCTCTCAATCTGTCAATCCTTCCAGTGTCCGGGCCTGGTGAGGTTTCCCGTGTTGAGTCAAATTAAGCCGCAGGCTCCACTCCTGGTGGTGCCCTTCCGTCAATTCCTTTAAGTTTCAGCTTTGCAACCATACTTCCCCCGGAACCCAAAGACTTTGGTTTCCCGGAAGCTGCCCGTCGAGTCATTGGAGTAACTCCGACGGATTGCTGGTTGGCATCGTTTATGGTTAGAACTAGGGCGGTATCTGATCGCCTTCGAACCTCTAACTTTCGTTCTTGATCAAGGAAAACATTCTTGGCAAATGCCTTCGCTGTTGTTCGTCTTGCGGCGGTCCAAGAATTTCACCTCTGTCGCCGCAGTACGAATGCCCCCGTCCGTCTCTATTGACCATTACCTCGGGTCCAAAAGTAAAAGACCAGCAAAATCGGACCGAGGTCCTATTCCATCATTCCATGCTGCGATATTCAGGCGTTGGGATACACCTGCTTTGAGCACTCTAATTTGTTCAAAGTAAACGTTGCCGGCCGCCCGAGACACCCGGTGAAGGGCACCCCGAACGATTGACTGGGTGGAGCGAATCGAGTCAACTACGACCAAAATTAAAAAAGAACCCGAAAGAACTTTCCAACTCTGGCCGCAGATACAACAACGACGCACCGACCACCACTCCGGCGATGTTGTCCGACCGTGAAGAGAGTCGGGCTTTGACACCCGGGCTCCCAGAGCGTGAAACGCAACACCCTTGATTCAGAGCGGCGCCGCCCGGCCGAAGACAGACATCCGACTACGAGCTTTTTAACCGCAACAACTTTAATATACGCTATTGGAGCTGGAGTTACCGCGGCTGCTGGCACCAGACTTGCCCTCCAATGGTTCCTCGTTAAAGGATTTAAAGTGTACTCATTCCAATCACGGGGCCTCGGAAGAGTCCCGTATCGTTATTTTTCGTCACTACCTCCCCGTGCCGGGAGTGGGTAATTTGCGCGCCTGCTGCCTTCCTTGGATGTGGTAGCCGTTTCTCAGGCTCCCTCTCCGGAATCGAACCCCGATTCCCCGTTACCCGTTGCAACCATGGTAGGCGCGTAACCTACCATCGACAGTTGATAAGGCAGACATTTGAAAGATACGTCGCCGGCGCGAAGGCCGTGCGATCGGCGTGAAGTTATCCAGAGTCACCAAAATTGGTACGGTGCGCGAGCCCGAAAGCCCGGCCCCGACTGGTTTTGATCTAATAAAAGCACCTCTTCTGCGAGCCCGAAAGCCCGCAGTCGAGGCTCGAGTGCATGTATTAGCTCTAGAATTACCACAGTTATCCAAGTAGGATGGAGTGGATCTAAGGAACCATAACTGATTTATTGAGCCATTCGCGGTTTCGCCGTCTAGCGGCTTGTACTTAGACATGCATGGCTTAATCTTTGAGACAAGCATATGCTACTGGCAGGATCAACCAGGTATTTCGTGTATGTTTGTTTGATATGCATCCGGCGAGTTGCGGGTTTTTATTTCGCCCACGCATCACCAAACACACACCAAATCAACACGTTTTTTTTTTTTCTTTTTCTTCGGAAACTAAAATTTTTGATCGCAACGCCTGGCGTGTCACAGCGAGTCCCAGTGAAGAGAAACACCGATCCGATCCGTTTGTTGGATTTTTTTCATTTCAATTTCCAAAGTCAAAGACCATTCAACGGTCTATGAGCCCAAAGTGAATCGGATTCATTCGACCGGTCTTGATATATTCATCAACTTTTTTCCCGTATTACGGTTTTCGACGGTCATATGTGGCGTGCTGTATGCTCATAAGTCAAGCCTGCTTTACTAAGCTGACAAGCATACATCTTTTAAATTTTTGTGGGCTCAGAGTTTTATTTTTATTTTTCCACCGCCGAGGCACACTCTCGCATCACCCCGCACGACACACACACACACACACACACCTCACCGCTCAACGGTCACACGAGGCAGAATTTTCCGCAAAGACTTTCGAAGAGAAAGAGAAAACTCGGAACAACCGCGGTCAGAGGCCAGCATAGAGGCATCGTATAGAAAGTCATGGGCGGAAAAAACAAATCATTTCAAGTCGAGACAAGCAACAAGACTACCCCTATAAAAGTGCGCAATTCTTTAAGAGTTCACCGAAGAATGACCGAGATCAAGTATGCACGAAACGAACATATTCCAAGGGCAGCTGAATAAGCGATTCTGCGCCGAAGCGCGAGAAAAGCAAGCGGTACACCGATGGGGATCGTTTTTTTTATCGTGTTAGATTCGTTGTTGTCAAGCAAGGATTCTCAAAATGTTTTTTGCATTGCACCCAAGTTTCGTACTGATTACTTGTCGCAGACCGGTGACTGTCAAAAAAAAATTTTTTACGTTTTTTCTTGAGAGGTCACTGCCTACACACAACTCCGGGCGGGCCGTACACTCACAGCCGTTTGAATTCTCCCTTCGTGTGTCATGGCCATAACTGAGCGTACATCTTACCGGGCGCCGAGTTGATCTGGCTTGTTCGATGAACGTTCGGGATACGTACAATCGATATAGCTCCAACCGTAACTCGTTTGTAATTACGCCGGCCATACTCAGCGGGCGCTCAGCTCAGCTCTCGATATCTTCCGTCGAAGGGAAGTTCGTAGTAAAAGAGAGTCAGAGTCGACGCCACATTTTGCGGTCCTCGCATCTCATCCGATTTTTGAATTTTATAGATTTGCCATCACTTCCACCCAATTCTCTCGTATATTTCAATCTCTTGACTTTGTCCGACCGGGCCGTCTTCGCCCCCCTTCAACTCCGTCCATCTCCACTTCTGTGTTCCACACAACGAGCTTCCGTCAAACGGCAAAATGTGAAATATGCGCACGCCGCACGAAATAATTTGAAAGCGTTCTGTTTGGTGGCTTTTTTATTTTTATCTCTCGGCTCACACACACACACACACATTTCCGCCTGAACGGTAATTTTTTTTGATACGGTGTCAAAAAGTGAAAAGACGCGCACCATTTTCTTTTCTCTTCCGTATCGTCGCTGACGGTAAACGCTGATGGTTATGATGCCGTAAGTTTGGAAGAAAGAATCTTTCCCGTCTTGTCTCGTTACGGTAAAATAACAAAGAACAAGCGTCCGATTTCTCTCACAGACGGCCACAGACAAACCACACGTGCCGAAGAAACGAAACGTCCGAAACCAAAAAAATGTTTGACGCGCGCACCTCTTCTGAACTTTTCGACCAAGAGTCGTTGGATCGAGTGACGAGCTTCTCAGCTGTCGCACCAATCGGTGAAGCGGGCGTTTGAATTCCCGTCCACATCGCGGTTCGGATATATTTTTACATATACCGACCATCGGAAATTTCGAAAACGGTTTTACCGAAGGAATGATATTTCACACACCGACAGCTCATCGAGTTCGTCTCCGTTCAACGGTTTTTTTTTTTAAGACTTTTTGATCGCATGGGGCTAAACTGGTTAGAGCAAAGCCGCGATCCAAGCAGTGAAAAAAAAACAAAGACAGTGCAAGCGCGATCGAACGGAATCGAAACTAAAATCATGTGAAGTGGCGGGCGGAAAGGAGCTCAGCTACGGTGGAAATGAAACTACAACTAACGCCGAACCGGACAACTTCCCATTCTGCGTCTTCGTTTCATTTCCCAAAGCTCCCCGTCGATACCAAAGTTTTTGCGTCGAAGCTACTAAAGAAATTTTGCGCTTTCCTTTTCGCCTCTTTCGCCTTCCCTTCGATATCTATCCAACCACCGGCTTCGACTTTATTTCTTTCACCCGTCTATTCGCCCGATAGTCGACGGTCGGCCATTCTTTGGTATCGGCCAGGCGGACTAACAAGAAGTAAGACTCGTTTGAAAAATTTGGACCGGGCTTTACAATCGCTGCTTGTCGTAATGTCGCAAATTTGAAAAAAATTTTCAATTCGAGAAACCAAACTATTCGACACTTCGAAAATTTTTGGGACTCTGAAAATTTTTCCGAGTTTAGGAATCGAGACCTCTTCTATACTAAGGAAAACCACTAATGTTCCGCCGCATAATGTCTCCGTTTTCCGGCTCATTTTTAGCGATTGGACGGGGACATTGCCCCATCCAACCGCCAGCCGACTTTCAGGAACCGTCGATTTCAAAGTTGGGACTTAGAAAATTTTCGACGAGTGGGAATTTTTTACGGTCGCAAGTCATCACGACACGCCCGACCAACCCATTTGAGAGCCGCCACGCCTCGACGGTGTGACGGCTTTTTTTCGAATCGACGGGTCTCGCTCACTCCTCTCTCGCGCCGACCAGAGGCCGGGCGAGAGAGTCGTTGCCAAACACCGTCGTCGGAAATGGGAGAATTTGAGTGGGAATTTTTTACGGTCGCGAGTCATCACGACACGCCCGACCAACCCACTTGAGAGCCGCCACGCCTCGACGGTGTGACGGCTTCTCTTTTCGAATCGACGGGTCTCGCTCACTCCTCTCTCGCGCCGACCAGTGGCCGGGCGAGAGAGTCGTTGCCAAACACCGTCGTCGGAAATCGAGAAATTTTCATTTCCATTTCCATTTTTTTCATCGGCCTTTATACGTCCAAGTCCCGCCAACCACGTCACTACCACGTCGTCGGGACTTAGAAAAATTTTTCAATTTTTCGGACTTAGAAAATTTTTCAACTTTCTTTTTTTCGACAACCTCTTCCCTATATAGGAAAGTAGTGGATGTTCCGGGCAGTAACTGTACGAAAAAGTCGATTTCCGAATTTTTGCCGGACTTTCACCTGAGCTCAGGCCGGGCCGCCCGCTCAACTGCCGCCCGGTCACCACCAAAAACCGGTCTTGGAAATTTTCGGACTTAGAAAATTTTTCAACTTTTTTCTTTCTCGACAACCTCTTCCCTATATAGGAAAGTAGTGGATGTTCCGGGCAGTAACTGTACGAAAAAGTTGATTTCCGAAATTTTGCCGGGCTTTCACCAGAGCTCAGGCGGGGCTTACCATCACACCCGCCGACCGGTCACCACCAAAAACCGGTCTTGGAAATTTTAGGACTTAGAAATTTTTTCCAACTTTTTTCTTTCGCTCTTTCTCGCCATTTTTAGCCGTCTTTGCTCGTCCCAGTGCCGCCTATAGCTTCACTATCCGTCGTCGGGACTTAGAAAAATTTTTCAATTTTTCGGACTTAGAAAATTTTTTCAATTTTCATTTTCGACAACCTCTTCCCTATATAGGAAAGTAGTGGATGTTCCGGGCAGTAACTGTACGAAAAAGTTGATTTCCGAAATTTTGCCGGACATTCACCTGAGCTCAGGCCGGGCCGCCCGCTCAACTACCGACCGGTCTCCACCAAAAACCGGTCTTGGAAATTTTAGGACTTAGAAATTTTTTCCAACTTTTTTTCTTTCGCTCTTTCTCTCTTTTTCAGCCGCCTTTGCTCGTCCCAGTGCCGCCTATAGCTTCACTATCCATCGTCGGGACTTAGAAAAATTTTTCAATTTTCGGACTTAGAAAATTTTTTCAATTTTCATTTTCGACAACCTCTTCCCTATATAGGAAAGTAGTGGATGTTCCGGGCAGTAACTGTACGAAAAAGTTGATTTCCGAAATTTTGCCGGACATTCACCTG
>NC_060916.1:16048312-16055812 GCF_021234035.1 Daphnia pulicaria
CGGTCTCGTGGCGATATTTAGCCTTAGAAGGAGTTTACCTCCCGCTTAGGGCTGCACGCTCAAGCAACCCGACTCTTGGGAAGGGATCCGATGCACGGTCTCGGCTCGTCTTATCTACGGGCCTGACACCCTCTGTGGGTTGCTCGCCCCGTTCATGGAGACTTGGACGATAGATACCGGACAGACGCGCACGATCCTCCCGAACACCACATTCCTCGGCACCCGCTCAACCGGGCGCGAGGTTCGGTGCTGGGCTCATCCCTGTTCGCTCGCCGCTACTAAGGGAATCCTTGTTAGTTTCTTTTCCTCCGCTTACTGATATGCTTAAGTTCAGCGGGTAGTCTCATCTAAACTGAGGTCAGAATGAATTGTTTGTTTTCAAAAGGAGACAACACTTTATCTAGCTCGGCAGACTTTGGCGTTTTAAAGCCGGGAAAGATTGAATAATTGCCGGTTCAAATTTTTTTTCGAAATAAAGCGAGTCTCTCGTTATTCGCAAAAATTAATTTACGAAAAGTGACAGGGCGTCCTGCGGCTTTTTGTATTGAAACAACGCGTCGTGCGCGAACCAAGCTTGCATAACGAGCGGTTAGAGTGAGTGATAATTCGCGGTGGTCGACACTTCGACACGCCCGGCGCACACACACAACTAAACTCGCGTTGAAGCGGTATATCGCGCACACGCAGCCGACACCTTGTTCGAGAAGATGTGTTTATTTCTAAATTTTTTTTGAGTTGGCTCAAAAATTTCCCATCTGTTTTGCCATCGAAAAAGGTTTCTTTTGAATAGAGAGGAAAAAAACAAAACAGGGCGAACCTTCTTTTATTTTTCCCCCTTTTTTGTATTTGAGGCATCGCGGACACTTAAGTCGCGCGGCACCCAGACGTTAGAGATTCGGGAGCTTTTATGCGGTCAGGCCGGGTGAAAAATAAATCTCGCCGCGACCCAACATGCAAAACCAAGACTGAAAAAATCTCTGTTCGTTCATCATTCGACCGACCCTCAGTCAGATGTGGCCCGAGCGAGAAGCTGGGCCGCCATTTACGTTCAAGATTTCGATGCTCCATGTGTTCTGCAGTTCGCATGGATTAGCGCACTTTGCTGCGCTCTTCATCGATCCACGAGCCTAGTGATCCACCGTTCAGGGTCGTATATAAAACGACATATTCGTTTTCTTCTCTCTTTTTCTCCAACCCGCCCAAGCAAATGAATGCGAGGGCGGAGAAAGAAAGCCAGAAAGAAAATGTTCCGATAAACACTCGTACTAGAATTTGGGTTTAGTGTGTTATTGTGATTTTGAATTCTTCCTACTTCATCGAGAGGGCGAAGGGCAAGCTTAAAAAACATTCGGTTTTCAACGGCATAGTGTCGGGCTTTGGAGTGTTAGTCTATGCGACGCACACGCACGCAACCACGAGTATCTACGGCCAAAAGAACGTCCAGAGCGTACCAAAAGTCTCACACTTTCGTCCCCCACCGAGAATCAAAATCCCGAAGACGAAGAGAAAAAAAAACAATTTCGATTGGGCGTATCCGCTTTAAACCACCGCGCATCAGAGCGCCTGATACCCGTTCAAAATCTTGATGTTTTTTTTCTGGCTCTCCATCCATCGAGTTTTTTTTTTCAAAGTGTTTGATTTAGGGACTAATAATATAAGACTTTATAAAATCTCCTTTATTGTTCCTTCGGTACTCGCGGCCCAGGCGGGCTATCGTATTCTTCACTCTACTAACGTCAACACTGTGAGCGCCGCTAAAGGTCGAATGAATCTATAGAGACATTCACCATCGAAGCAGAAAGAATTTGCTCACGGCCATAGACAAAATCGAAAGACTTTGTGTTTTTTTTGAGCCGAGAGGAAAGAAAAATCAATTTGAAAAGGCGAATCCGCTTTAAACCACCGCGCATCAGAGCGCCTGATACCCGTTCAAAATAAATGATTTTCTTCCGTCAACCCACACATAGTTCATACGATGTCTTACGCCGAAAGACTTTTGATGGGGTTTTTTTTGTTTTGCAACTTTTAGTTGTTTCGTGCTCAACCAAAGCCATATGCGCAAAACATTTGTCTTGTTCGTTTATGATCCTTCCGCAGGTTCACCTACGGAAACCTTGTTACGACTTTTACTTCCTCTAAAGGATCAAGTTCGACCATCTTTCAGTCTCGCCGTTGGTAGGCACCGCACGGGCAGAGATTGCTCCCCACTCGACGGCACCCCGACAAGCCCGTCCGAAGGCCTCACTAAATCATTCAATCGGTAGTAGCGACGGGCGGTGTGTACAAAGGGCAGGGACGTAATCGACGCGGGCTAGTGACCCGCGCCTACTAGGGATTCCTGGTTCATGGGGATCATTGCAGTCCCCAATCCCAACCACGAAGGAGGTTCAGCGGTTACCCGGTCCTTTCGGACAGGGAGAGTGAAACACGCTGATTCCTTCAGTGTAGCGCGCGTGCGGCCCAGGACATCTAAGGGCATCACAGACCTGTTATTGCTCACTGTCACGCGGCTGGACGCCGCTTGTCCCTCTAAGAAGACTGCGTGACGGACGCGAGAGCAGAAGGTATCGCCGGGGATGACGACGACCGAATAACAATAGAGCCAGCCCCCGCGAGACATTCCCGACAAAGCCCCGCCATACCTCATCCGCCAGGCAACCAACCCGTGAAGGCCGTACACCCGACGAACAAAGCACAACGAAACCAAGCCGAGAGATTGCCTCACTAAAGGAACCAGTCCCACCGAGACCCGAATCGCCGCCACCTGATCCCGACGCCTCCGTACTCCCTTCGGTTTCAATTGATAAAACCCGTCACCTATTTAGCAGGCTAGAGTCTCGTTCGTTATCGGAATTAACCAGACAAATCGCTCCACCAACTAAGAACGGCCATGCACCACCACCCACCGAATCAAGAAAGAGCTCTCAATCTGTCAATCCTTCCAGTGTCCGGGCCTGGTGAGGTTTCCCGTGTTGAGTCAAATTAAGCCGCAGGCTCCACTCCTGGTGGTGCCCTTCCGTCAATTCCTTTAAGTTTCAGCTTTGCAACCATACTTCCCCCGGAACCCAAAGACTTTGGTTTCCCGGAAGCTGCCCGTCGAGTCATTGGAGTAACTCCGACGGATTGCTGGTTGGCATCGTTTATGGTTAGAACTAGGGCGGTATCTGATCGCCTTCGAACCTCTAACTTTCGTTCTTGATCAAGGAAAACATTCTTGGCAAATGCCTTCGCTGTTGTTCGTCTTGCGGCGGTCCAAGAATTTCACCTCTGTCGCCGCAGTACGAATGCCCCCGTCCGTCTCTATTGACCATTACCTCGGGTCCAAAAGTAAAAGACCAGCAAAATCGGACCGAGGTCCTATTCCATCATTCCATGCTGCGATATTCAGGCGTTGGGATACACCTGCTTTGAGCACTCTAATTTGTTCAAAGTAAACGTTGCCGGCCGCCCGAGACACCCGGTGAAGGGCACCCCGAACGATTGACTGGGTGGAGCGAATCGAGTCAACTACGACCAAAATTAAAAAAGAACCCGAAAGAACTTTCCAACTCTGGCCGCAGATACAACAACGACGCACCGACCACCACTCCGGCGATGTTGTCCGACCGTGAAGAGAGTCGGGCTTTGACACCCGGGCTCCCAGAGCGTGAAACGCAACACCCTTGATTCAGAGCGGCGCCGCCCGGCCGAAGACAGACATCCGACTACGAGCTTTTTAACCGCAACAACTTTAATATACGCTATTGGAGCTGGAGTTACCGCGGCTGCTGGCACCAGACTTGCCCTCCAATGGTTCCTCGTTAAAGGATTTAAAGTGTACTCATTCCAATCACGGGGCCTCGGAAGAGTCCCGTATCGTTATTTTTCGTCACTACCTCCCCGTGCCGGGAGTGGGTAATTTGCGCGCCTGCTGCCTTCCTTGGATGTGGTAGCCGTTTCTCAGGCTCCCTCTCCGGAATCGAACCCCGATTCCCCGTTACCCGTTGCAACCATGGTAGGCGCGTAACCTACCATCGACAGTTGATAAGGCAGACATTTGAAAGATACGTCGCCGGCGCGAAGGCCGTGCGATCGGCGTGAAGTTATCCAGAGTCACCAAAATTGGTACGGTGCGCGAGCCCGAAAGCCCGGCCCCGACTGGTTTTGATCTAATAAAAGCACCTCTTCTGCGAGCCCGAAAGCCCGCAGTCGAGGCTCGAGTGCATGTATTAGCTCTAGAATTACCACAGTTATCCAAGTAGGATGGAGTGGATCTAAGGAACCATAACTGATTTATTGAGCCATTCGCGGTTTCGCCGTCTAGCGGCTTGTACTTAGACATGCATGGCTTAATCTTTGAGACAAGCATATGCTACTGGCAGGATCAACCAGGTATTTCGTGTATGTTTGTTTGATATGCATCCGGCGAGTTGCGGGTTTTTATTTCGCCCACGCATCACCAAACACACACCAAATCAACACGTTTTTTTTTTTCTTTTTCTTCGGAAACTAAAATTTTTGATCGCAACGCCTGGCGTGTCACAGCGAGTCCCAGTGAAGAGAAACACCGATCCGATCCGTTTGTTGGATTTTTTTCATTTCAATTTCCAAAGTCAAAGACCATTCAACGGTCTATGAGCCCAAAGTGAATCGGATTCATTCGACCGGTCTTGATATATTCATCAACTTTTTTCCCGTATTACGGTTTTCGACGGTCATATGTGGCGTGCTGTATGCTCATAAGTCAAGCCTGCTTTACTAAGCTGACAAGCATACATCTTTTAAATTTTTGTGGGCTCAGAGTTTTATTTTTATTTTTCCACCGCCGAGGCACACTCTCGCATCACCCCGCACGACACACACACACACACACACACCTCACCGCTCAACGGTCACACGAGGCAGAATTTTCCGCAAAGACTTTCGAAGAGAAAGAGAAAACTCGGAACAACCGCGGTCAGAGGCCAGCATAGAGGCATCGTATAGAAAGTCATGGGCGGAAAAAACAAATCATTTCAAGTCGAGACAAGCAACAAGACTACCCCTATAAAAGTGCGCAATTCTTTAAGAGTTCACCGAAGAATGACCGAGATCAAGTATGCACGAAACGAACATATTCCAAGGGCAGCTGAATAAGCGATTCTGCGCCGAAGCGCGAGAAAAGCAAGCGGTACACCGATGGGGATCGTTTTTTTTATCGTGTTAGATTCGTTGTTGTCAAGCAAGGATTCTCAAAATGTTTTTTGCATTGCACCCAAGTTTCGTACTGATTACTTGTCGCAGACCGGTGACTGTCAAAAAAAAATTTTTTACGTTTTTTCTTGAGAGGTCACTGCCTACACACAACTCCGGGCGGGCCGTACACTCACAGCCGTTTGAATTCTCCCTTCGTGTGTCATGGCCATAACTGAGCGTACATCTTACCGGGCGCCGAGTTGATCTGGCTTGTTCGATGAACGTTCGGGATACGTACAATCGATATAGCTCCAACCGTAACTCGTTTGTAATTACGCCGGCCATACTCAGCGGGCGCTCAGCTCAGCTCTCGATATCTTCCGTCGAAGGGAAGTTCGTAGTAAAAGAGAGTCAGAGTCGACGCCACATTTTGCGGTCCTCGCATCTCATCCGATTTTTGAATTTTTTAGATTTGCCATCACTTCCACCCAATTCTCTCGTATATTTCAATCTCTTGACTTTGTCCGACCGGGCCGTCTTCGCCCCCCTTCAACTCCGTCCATCTCCACTTCTGTGTTCCACACTACGAGCTTCCGTCAAACGGCAAAATGTGAAATATGCGCACGCCGCACGAAATAATTTAAAAGCGTTCTGTTTGGTGGCTTTTTTATTTTTATCTCTCGGCTCACACACACACACACATTTCCGCCTGAACGGTAATTTTTTTTGATACGGTGTCAAAAAGTGAAAAGACGCGCACCATTTTCTTTTCTCTTCCGTATCGTCGCTGACGGTAAACGCTGATGGTTATGATGCCGTAAGTTTGGAAGAAAGAATCTTTCCCGTCTTGTCTCGTTACGGTAAAATAACAAAGAACAAGCGTCCGATTTCTCTCACAGACGGCCACAGACAAACCACACGTGCCGAAGAAACGAAACGTCCGAAACCAAAAAAATGTTTGACGCGCGCACCTCTTCTGAACTTTTCGACCAAGAGTCGTTGGATCGAGTGACGAGCTTCTCAGCTGTCGCACCAATCGGTGAAGCGGGCGTTTGAATTCCCGTCCACATCGCGGTTCGGATATATTTTTACATATACCGACCATCGGAAATTTCGAAAACGGTTTTACCGAAGGAATGATATTTCACACACCGACAGCTCATCGAGTTCGTCTCCGTTCAACGGTTTTTTTTTTTAAGACTTTTTGATCGCATGGGGCTAAACTGGTTAGAGCAAAGCCGCGATCCAAGCAGTGAAAAAAAAACAAAGACAGTGCAAGCGCGATCGAACGGAATCGAAACTAAAATCATGTGAAGTGGCGGGCGGAAAGGAGCTCAGCTACGGTGGAAATGAAACTACAACTAACGCCGAACCGGACAACTTCCCATTCTGCGTCTTCGTTTCATTTCCCAAAGCTCCCCGTCGATACCAAAGTTTTTGCGTCGAAGCTACTAAAGAAATTTTGCGCTTTCCTTTTCGCCTCTTTCGCCTTCCCTTCGATATCTATCCAACCACCGGCTTCGACTTTATTTCTTTCACCCGTCTATTCGCCCGATAGTCGACGGTCGGCCATTCTTTGGTATCGGCCAGGCGGACTAACAAGAAGTAAGACTCGTTTGAAAAATTTGGACCGGGCTTTACAATCGCTGCTTGTCGTAATGTCGCAAATTTGAAAAAAATTTTCAATTCGAGAAACCAAACTATTCGACACTTCGAAAATTTTTGGGACTCTGAAAATTTTTCCGAGTTTAGGAATCGAGACCTCTTCTATACTAAGGAAAACCACTAATGTTCCGCCGCATAATGTCTCCGTTTTCCGGCTCATTTTTAGCGATTGGACGGGGACATTGCCCCATCCAACCGCCAGCCGACTTTCAGGAACCGTCGATTTCAAAGTTGGGACTTAGAAAATTTTCGACGAGTGGGAATTTTTTACGGTCGCAAGTCATCACGACACGCCCGACCAACCCATTTGAGAGCCGCCACGCCTCGACGGTGTGACGGCTTTTTTTCGAATCGACGGGTCTCGCTCACTCCTCTCTCGCGCCGACCAGAGGCCGGGCGAGAGAGTCGTTGCCAAACACCGTCGTCGGAAATGGGAGAATTTGAGTGGGAATTTTTTACGGTCGCGAGTCATCACGACACGCCCGACCAACCCACTTGAGAGCCGCCACGCCTCGACGGTGTGACGGCTTCTCTTTTCGAATCGACGGGTCTCGCTCACTCCTCTCTCGCGCCGACCAGTGGCCGGGCGAGAGAGTCGTTGCCAAACACCGTCGTCGGAAATCGAGAAATTTTCATTTCCATTTCCATTTTTTTCATCGGCCTTTATACGTCCAAGTCCCG